>NC_088863.1:6145025-6228828 GCF_032884065.1 Artemia franciscana
AAATTTGTGGTACCTTGGATGTGAAGGAAGATTTGTTTTGTGAAGGAGAATTAGGGATAGCACCAAAAGGATTAAAAAATAATAAGGATCCTGGTGCTGATAGTTTGATAAATGAGTTTCTTAGATATGGTGGCTCTGAGGTTAGAAACAAGTTAATGAAGATTATGAATATGATTTTTGAAAAAAGGGAATTACCTAATGTTTCTTAGAAAACATTAATTAAGCCACTGTATCAGATAGGTGACAAGAGTGAGTGTTCTAATTATCGAGGCATTAGTCTGGTCTCTGTATGTAGAAAATTACTTAGCAATATGATACTTTTTAGAATGAGTTTGTTTGATCAGAATCAGTTTGATCTTATAAAAGGTAGAGAAAGTGTCGATCAAGTTTTTAATCTGAGGCTGTTAATAATTTAGAAATCCCTTCGTTGTCAAACACCTTTGGTCTTCAGTCATATCGATTATGAGCAAGCTTTCGATTCTGTTGATAGAAGAGAGTTAGCAAAGGTTTTATCCTTATATGGTATACCAGAAAAATACATTAAAGTGATTTGTGCTATGTACGAGAAAAACACTACTGCGGTTAAGGCAGGAAATTAGGTTAGCAACTGGTTTGGTATTACATCAGGAGTTAAGCAGGGTTTTGTTCTATCCCCCTTTATGTTGATCATTTTGATAGACTTCGTCTTAAGGAGCACAGGAAATGGCAATTGGAAACCGAGACCATAGAATCAAATGGGGAGGACAGATGCTCCAGGATTTTGATTATGCTGATGATCTAAGTATATTAGATGAAAGTGTGAGCAAAATGAATAAAATCTTACAGGTTTCGCGAGCTCAGACTAATTGAATAGGTTTTAAATTAAATGTTAAGAAGACTGACTCACTAAGCTAGGAATAGGTGAGGATGAAAATATGGCGCTGGGTAACGAAAAGATTGATCAGGTGGGCAGCTTCACTTAACTTAGTACTATGATTAGTAAAGATGGTGGGAGCAGTGAAGATGTTAGAAGTAGAATATCTAAGGCTCAAGGTGTTTTTTCAAAGTTTAAAAAAAAGTTTGCAAGAATAGAAAGATAAGTCTGCAAACCTAGATTTTATCCAAAGAATTTGCCTACGGATTGTTCTGGGTACCCAGTTGACTAACCGTATATCAAAGACTAGGCTTTACGAAAAATGTGGCTCAATCCCACTTTCTAAGGCTTTAATGAAAGAATGATTGAAATGGCAAGGCCACGTTCTGTGGTTGAAGGATGATAGACTCCCAAGGATTGTCCTTTTTGGCCAACCGTCTGGGGCTACACAGAAAGCAAGTTGTCCTCGTCTGGGTTGGGAGGATGTAGTAAATAAGGAATAAAAAGAAATGAAAACTTTCTGGGAGGGTGTAAAGAGGAGGGCCTTGAATAAATTAGGCTAGAGGAGGAGCTTGCGTAGCTGTGTTAGCCTCAGACAGTTTGGTACTGCAGTGAGTTATTAGTAGTAGTAGTAAGAAAAATGTATTCAAAAACATACAACTAATATAATTGAATAAATAAATCTTAAAACGAATAATGGTTAAGTTGGATACATAAATCGAGCCTGGGAATTAAGTATTTTAAAATTAAATAAAATTAGGTGTAAATTAAGCATGAATGAAATACGATTCTTTATAGATAAATATATATCTTTTAAAAAAATTTATGTACAAAAGATATATTCAGAATATATAAAATTACTGAAAAATTTATAAGTCGGAAAAGTTGTACCGACATCATAAGTAAGGACTCGGTGTAGAGGGCATTTTCATCCTGGCAGTAGATCTACGCCTATTTGGTTTTTACTTTACTCTCTCTTTCTCTTCTCTCTCTCTCTCTCCTATTTTCTCCCTGAATCTTTCTTTCTTTCTTTGTCTCCCTCTCCCTTTCTCGTTAAGAAATAAACAACTATATATTCAATTGAAACTACTTAATTAGTAATCTAATATTTGTTGTTTAGATCCAACTTGCTATGTGACCTCTACATTGGTGACCATCAAGGCAAGTTTTATTTCGTGCGAAATAAAGTTAAAAATACTGGTGAGTTTCAACGTTTCTTCATGATTTGATTTAAGATTTGCTTACGAAGAACTTCAATCAGTTGATCATAGCTTCTCTTCCAGAACAACGATAAAAAATTGTATTAGAAATTATGTGTTGACAATATTACTTCTTATAGCCATTATTTTTCGTTAAAGAAAAACCCTTCTCTAGTATGTGCAATGCCATAACAAATACTTGAAAGTTGAAATTTATCACATTTTCTTACGTTCTAAGCATGTAAGTAAAAGAGATAATATTTTGCTTTTATTAAAATAAATTTTAATTAGAGTCAACCAATCTGACAAAACCAACTACATCTATGTATAGCTACCATTTACTCTTCTTAGGAGTCTAAACTCAATAATTATTGTCTTAAGGACAGGTTGTTTAGGCTCGGTGACTAATTAGTGTTATTTTAAGTTTTTCTTGCCAAGGTGATGAAGAAATGACTGATTACATAGTTAATGAATTTTTCAGTCAAGCTAACACAGAACTATCTTTTCGAAGAATTTGGATAGGCTTGTGGACACTTTATTAGGAAGTTGAAAGTATCGAACGTATTTTTATTATCATAAAAATTATTTTATTAGAATCTTCGAGGCAACAAGAGGCTAAGACTGATATACTGGGAAAATGTTTTTCTGCTATTGGCTCTAATATGCAAATACCAATCAAGTGTGACACAAAGGATGAAAATTTTGATGAGATTTTACCATCCAAAGCTTGTTTGTAAGCTCAATGACGACTATGTAATTAATAAGTACACAACAAAGGGTAATAGGTGACGACACTCTCAAGGAGTTTCTCATTCAACTTACAAAGTTTACCAACACTGTATTTCTTAGGGCCCTATATGCCATTTTTATGGGTTCCACACTACTAAATGTAGTGATTAATATTAATATTATTACCCCACTTGTTTGTGACCACCGCAGGTAATCATAGAATTCCTACAAAATTATAATTCTTTATGTATTTTGTAACCCCTAAGAGAGGATAAGTTTCTGTATCTAAAGCGAAAACTAACAGAGAGTAACCTGTTATTTGTGGGCTATAAAGTTTTTACTTCTAAATCCCTACAGACTTGAAGCTCATCTTCACGCACCAACCTAAATGGAGATTTTTACAAATAAGCGATTTTCCATTTCTTGACCACAAGAAGCTGACACCTGTGGTTTACGCAACCTACATGGATAATGTTTAAGGTAAAGGAATTCTCTATCTCCAAATCCAAAGAGATTGAATCCTATTTTTCAGGGTACAACCTCTAGAGATATTGTATAAGCGTTAGGACAAACTCCAATCATTTTATTAAGAGGTAGTATCTAGGTGAACATATCATTTAATTATCTTAAATCATTTTAGCAAGGCATTTTTCTGTTGAGAGATGCAAGATTCTCTACAACATTGTGTGGATACAAGCACAACTGCAAAGTGATGGATAGAGACAGAAGAATTCTGACGGCAAATTCCTGTGATCCTATCCTCACTCTTATATTTTCATGTCATCTTTTTCCCTCCCCTTGCATTCTTGAGGGGATGGGCCATATAGTCTAGTTCTAGGAAGATATTATTTTATTATAGTAGCAACTATTCTGGCATCCTTCATAAGCTTCATTATTGGCTAACACATCTCTTTCCCAAACTCTGACAGAAATGGGTTACAACATCTCCAATATTTTTCCAATAAGGTGTTCACTACCACAAAGATAGCCTAAAGGGCTGGCAATATACAGTCACCATTAAGAGACAGTCGTTTATCTCAGGCAAATGTAATATTCACGCTCTAAGACCTTCCTTATTATTTTCATCTATCAAGGTTTTGTTTTGGAAAAACCTTTATACATATTTCAAAAAAAAAATTAATAGTTCTGCAATATATTTTTAAATAAATAAATATTTTTATTTATAATCTTAGACTCAGATGATTAGGTAAAGCCTTTTCTTATATCTTTTGCTTTAGTTTTAGATTTAAGGAAAGCCTGTTCTTATATCTTTTGCTTTTTTGTAGATTTAACTCTTTTGATGTTTTGTTTTTCAGTATACATATTGATTGGGACCAACAAATTATATTTTAGGTATATAACAATTTGAGTGTTTTTTATTCAGGTCAATACAGAACAACAAAATTCTAGGTTAATTTTTTGAGTTTCAATTTTCCTTGATGCTTTTAATTTTCAGATTCTACACTATTTTTTCCCCTTGCTTGAATTAAAAAGTCACCTTTCACTTTAGTTTTGCCCAAGGATTGACGAATGATAGGCCATCTATCATATAGTAAAGTGTCATCATTTTTGTAATGTTTAAAAATAGGGATACGCTAGCTTACACCACCTATCACTCTGACTATCTTTCTTGGCTTTTTAATCAATAATTCATGGCTAGATGGTAACTTTTTTTTTATTTCAAGGGAGTGTTATGTTTTTTATTTTAAGGCCTTACGCCTTAAGATTTCAGAAAGTCATATAGTTATATTTAGATCATACCGGAGTATGTATTTGCCTGGTAGCTTGGTAACTCAGTAGCGTGGTGGCCGGCCCAACCTAAAGGGTTTATATTATCGGAAGCATACGGGTCCACTTTGGGGCTAGTAAAACCTTGCAATATCCAACCCAATCCGAGTTCTACTAATTACACTTAAGATATACAAACTAACTTTATTATTCACTTTACTATAGTCTGCTTTCCAAATCAATATCTGATATTATTCTAGTCTCAACGAGATCTGCTCTGGTATAAGTCTCTTCCAGATCTGCCTTTTTTTCCAGATCTCCCGAACCCATTTCGACAACTCTCTTTCCGCGGTTTCTTATCTCATTAGGACATCCGTAGCTCTTGCATATCAAGGGGATATCAATTCGTTACATTCGTCCCACCTTACCATAGATGCCCCCCAACATTCAAGTCCCTCTACTTTTCAAATTTAAGCTTATATGATTAAAACCATAACTACCAAAGAAGAGAAAATTTTACGCAGAAAGTTTTGAACCATGTTATTCATTACTGGCACAAAACAAAAGACAAAATCTATATGGCTCCATAGAAGCTCAAACCTTCGTCACTTTCTTCAATTTACCAATGGGTTCTAGAAATCTGTCCAGTTCCCCTTTCTTTCTTCTTCTCTTTTTTTCAGAATTGCAAGCAGAAAAGAAACTAAGGTTGAGGTGTTTCACAGGAGCAGAGAGTACTATATAAGAACATTTCACTCATTCTTACGACAGCTAATGCTATTGCACTAGTGTCCCTCCTTGATCCTGTGTTAAAAATTTAGTGCAATTGATTCTAAATGATGGTTTAAATGCGATAAAGCGGAACTCTGGTGTGCCACTTTCCCTTCCTTCCAACTAAAATTTTTACCTTAAATTTCTTTTCTGGAGAGCTAGTGTTCCTTTTTTTCAAACCGCTGAAATAGAGCGTCTGAATTCTACGCAGAGAACTGTTAATATTAAAAATAGAATTTCATGAAAAAATCTGTTGACGGTTTTATCGAATATTGATTTGGAATTTGGCAATTAAACAAAAGCAAAGCACAAAAGAAAAATTCCTTATTTTTCATTAATTCATCATTATTATTTTTTTTTCGTTACTTCTTGGCTGTCACAATTTGGTTTGGTTATAGATTCAAACACAATTAAGATTCAAGTGTTCATGACTTCGTCTGTTGGTATCCCATTATGTTGATCCGAATATACAAAGGCTTAGCAAATTTTTCCTCAAAGGTCATTATCGTCATGGGGCTTGACGGATATTCACATTGTTCATTGTAAAATCATTAATTGACGTCGTCGAAAATGGATCGGGATACCAACGTCATAATTATGTCACTCGACATAGTAGAGATTAGACGACACGTCTAGATGCGTCATATGCATCGATGACCACTGGTGTCATTGGAGAAAAAATTGGTGCCAACGAATACCAAAGGGTAATTTTCGGAGTAATCAGGTGGTGTCCCTTATGAAAGTACATGTCTCGATCTGAACCATTATCATTGACAGTGAAAAGTAGCAACCGTTCAAGGCTTGGGGTATAAGTATGGTCAGAACTTGTATTTTTTGTTTTAAGAGCAATTGGAACTTATAGGCAAACTTCAAATCATATTTAAGATTATTTACAGCTTTCTAAGAAAAGATAATTAAATTTCAGGGAAATCAAATATTAAATTCAAAATCATCTAAAATAATGAACTTCAGATATTCATGTTTGATATTTCAGTTCAGCAGTAAAGCTATTTAAAGCAAATATTATTCTTTGTTTTTATTTCAAGATTTCAACTTGAAAATCATCTAAAACTTGTCGACTTCTATCATTATTCACTAGACAATTCTAAATAGGGATGATTAAAAGGCATTTATGGTTGATAAATGTCATTTAATACACACAATGAGATGAAATAATAGTTCTGACCAGAACCCTGAGCCCTTACGCAGTAAAACCATCTATAAAATAGTCAAAAGATTATTATTGTACAACACTTATATCTTCCTGTAAAAAGAGAGGTAGTCAGGTTGATATGGTGGAAGCGGGGGAGGCGTTATATGAAGTAATGGTGATAAAGCTAGTTTGTTGTGATCAAAAATCAGTAAACTAATAAGAGGATGCTCTTTCTTAGCAGGATTTTCACACTTAACAGTGACACTAATCTTTGAAGTTTCCCAAGATCTTTGGAAAATATAATGATAGAGGAAAACTATCAATATAGACATACTAATGCTGGCGGGTAATGATGCTATCATAGCCTACTCATATCGTTAATTCTTTGACATAATGAAGTCGACAGCTTGATGAGATTCTTTAATGATAGGTTCATTTCGTTAAGGAGCGTTCCCATTCTTCTAATGAAATTTCAAGATCCTTCACCGCATTAGCCTTGTTATTTAGTTTCATTGCAACTTAATTAGGTTCAAATTATTTTATTATAGGGAAATTTAGGGCACTGACTACATATTCATGGAAAAGTTCTGGTTTTCAATTTTGATTTTAGAAAAATACTTAAAGTGTGCCGAAATGGTAAAAGTTTCACTAAAAACTGTACAGCCAATTGGTGCCTCAAAGATATCTGAATTAACAAGCGTTATTTTATTTAAATTTTCTGATTCACAAGACATAGAAATTTCAGTACCTTTTACTGTATATACCCAAAGAAATTCTTTTACTTGTTTCAAATAGGGAATTAGCTGGCAGTTCAGAAAAAGTTACTTTGCAGTTGGATTGAAAAAGATTTTGGTATACATGGAAAATAGAAAAATTGCAAGAGTCATGAATTTTTTTTTTCTAGAATCGGCTTCAAAATAGTACAGATTCTATTTTCAAACATGGCACAATGGTGCAGATCAGATTATTCTAATTCTAAAAAGTTTGCTCGTTCATCTCTCTTAATAGCAATATAGGGTCGAGAGGGGTGAATAGTTTTAAGGTTCTGAGGGAATTCATTATGCAAAGTAGGAAAGGGGAAAATGCGATATAGCTCGCTTTGTCCGTTAATCGAAATGAAAGGTATATTAATAGAAATTCTTAACTCAGAATCAGTTAAAATTGTCGATATAGCTGCTAAAGAATGATAATCAGGCCAAACTTCTTGAAAATTCTTTGTTAGTTATCAGAATTGTGGCTGTAGACTTTTAGATATTTTTTTCTAGACTTTCAGATAAAGTAATAGGGATTATCAGATTCAAAGGTATTCTACTACTGGAAAGAGCGTTTAAATCAATTTCTAGAGAATGTACTTTTTTTGGCTTCGAGTAAAGCCTGTCTAAATTTGAGGTATTCTACATCTAATTCTATTGTATGTAAATGATCCAGAATATGATCTTGTTTATTTTTCATAATAATCCATTCTTGACGTACTAATGCACGTTTTTTAGTGAGATTATTCATTATTTAATTTCGATACTGATATTCAAGACAGAGTTTTTTCAAAAAGTGACCTGTTCCGATACCAGAGTTATTTATTTTTTTTACCGGCCAATTTTAACCGATCCAAAGCTTTGGATATGCGAGCAACCTCCTTCTCAGAAGCAGTACCAAACAGAAATTGTAATAGGCCGGTCACGTTCTAGATCAAACTAAACCTCGACGATTTCTATTCTTACTGGAAAGTAACGTAATAATACTTTTAACTTCAGTTTCTGATTTATCAGCTAGTGAAAGTGTTTCATGATTTTCATAGCCATAAAGAATTGCAAAATTCTCTTTCAATTTATAGCTGGCCAACTGCTGGGTATTTTAAACATTTTTTGGAATCTTGGGTTGCCAACATTCAGCTTCATATCTTTGGAGATGGCCTATATGCTTTCTGGTTGTAACCAAAATTTTTTTGAAGAAGTCGAACAAAAATTCTCCTGCTATGGTCCAATTTGAAAAAGTGACTCCCTGAAGTCCTTCATATGGGACAATTTAATATCCTAGACCTAGCTTGACTTCATTTAGTGTATAAACTATCTGAAACGCTGTAATTAAAGCTGAAATTCCAAGAATCATTTCTCTCGCTACTTTCTCACTGTTTAGATTGAATTCTAGTAATTAATTTTCTTGAAAAAAAGGAAGATGTGGAGCTTTCATTTATCATACTATTTGAGGTTAATATCATATTCCCGTCTAATACTCCTACGTAAGAACAATATTCCCTAACCGCTCACCTTTCCTCTGTGGTTAGACTCAAATCTTGCGATTCGGAGACATTTCTGTTAATGCATTTAACTTTTCTATAGCTCCGTATGAAAATACAAATAGAACTTGTAAAAGTTATACCAATGAAAATGCAATTACTGAAAGAGCAAGATTGATTTCAAAGTGTACGTCTTGGCGAGTTTCTACAACATACTCTATTGACCTGAACCGATAAAAATATTTTTCTTGAAAATCTTTCAATGTCTTTGATCATTTTCTAAATTTTGAGTTTTATACTGGTCATCAACCTTTCATCCAATCAGTTCGTCCCGCGAAATCGAGTTTAACAATATTTTAGAAACATTTAAAATCTGCAACATACTAAGCGGTAATTTTTCAAGGCTTTCTAAAACCTGAGAATTGGGCTTGCTTGTCACCATATACGATCCGTTAGATATGCAATGTAAGAAGACGTCCTGAAAAAATCACTACTTGGTATTTCATTCTAGATTTCAAAAAAAATTGTTTAAAGGAAACTATAAATAAATAAAATAAAATTGTCGAAACTTGTGTAAAGTTCACATTGAGGCACCTTCAAATGCAAACTTCAAAACAATATCTTCTCATTAAATTTTCTTATTTGGTTAACCAAAGAATGGTAACCAAACTAATACCATATGTGACCTATTGAAAGAACTCAATAAATAGCGTATTGTATCCTGATTAAGGATCTTTATATTCTTATGTTTCCAAAAAGAAATAAAAAAATAAACTAATAAAGTGTTAGTAGAATTTTAGACACGCGGTTAATAATGTCTTTATCTAAAACCCAAATGCTCGAATCTTCTCGCTTTCTGTTTTCTTTGTTGTTGTTCTTCTTCTTCTTTTAATTTCTTTTGTGTCTCTTCAATTTTTCTGATGTCCTCTTCTGCTTCAAACAGTTCTGATAGTGTTCTTGTTGTATCATTTAACTCAAATCGCGTGTTTTCCAAATCTTCCTCCAAGAAGCGACTTCTTATTTGCTCTGCCTCTAGCTTTTCTTTTAATACTTCTCTTTCCCTCATTAATTTTTCAATCTCTTCCTTAATTTTTTTATTCTCCTCTGCAACTTTCCTGCTAATGGCAAGCATACGAAAACGAAATTTCTTGATTTTCATCGTTTCCGATCTTAAGATTATTTATCATGCAAAACAAAAGTTAAATAATAAATTTTTATCATGCAGCATGCAAAACTAATGGAATAAAAAATAAATGGAATAAATATAAAATTATGTCCTGTCATATTATAAATAATTTTCTTTCAATTTATAGACCTCCTATTCGACCGTAATTAAGTCTTGTAACTGGCCTTGTATCCCTAACTAGTCGCGTCAAAACCTTATTTAGCCTCGATGGTATAAGTTCACCTTCGGTTTTTGTTGCGCTAAGCTTACAAAATTGCGTTGCCTCGTCAAAAAGTTACAAATTTTCCTCAAAATTTTTTTTGACCGATCCCACAGTTTTTTCGCCCGCTCCTGCGAATATTGGGGAAAAGATCCTAGTCAATCCCTACTAAAGGTTCAATCGGAGTAAACCTTATTGACAGGGGGCTCCGATTCAGATGCCTTGTCAGCCAAAATTTGTGGAGCGATCGAACTCAAAGAACCTTCACCTTGCCCATGAAAAATATCGACAACTGGCGGCCTAGAAACAGGTGTCTAGACAACTGTTCAATTTGAAACATTACTATGCAAGCTAAGATTTGAGTCATCAGTTTTATTCCGTTCAGAAAAATTCAATTTATACGGCAATTCAGAATCAAGCAATTCGGCTAGACGCATTTAATTTTCATTGCTAATTTGAACACCGATACCAGCTTTAGGGGGCTTCTATATGCATCGGCTTTTGCCATTGGAGATGAACATTTTACTGGAACGAATAGTTGCTTTGGTTCCAATGCATGACTATCTGTTAGAGGCGAAAAATCTGGATATTCAGGTTCTAAATAAACATCTAACATTAACCTTTCTTTGGATCCGATGGAAATACTTTGTTTCAATATATAGGTATAACGACTACTATTGAAAATTTAATAGAGTTTCAAATTTTTATAGTCAAAGTGCAGCTAATAATTGGTTTTTGTATGAAGATTAAACCCAATCTATTGATTCCTTTAAAGCAGAAAATGAGTTTAAAAGCCCGTTTTTACCTATTGCAGGAGGTGTTGGAACCATTACAAAAAAAATAAAATAACGCTTTTAATTGTTTTTTATTTTCAAGATTGATTAAAACCAAAGAAAGTCAAGTGATCAGTATTATTTTACCATTATCACGATTAGTTGGATTTTGTCCTGATATTAATCGTGTTTCTGAGGTTTTAAACGTAAAATTATATTAAAAAGAAACTATTTTTTCAGTATGATTATAGAATCTTGAGGTCAAAATTTTACATCTCAGATTACCCATAGTGACTCAATTAGAATACAGATTTACGAAGAAGACAGGGTAATTAATAGCTGGATTAAAAAATGGCATTTCATTTGAATTAAAATGGGAAGCGTATAATACATATAAAAGTGATAATGAAACAAATAACGAATTAAAATAGAGGGTAGACAGTGAACGCTATAATACAACTAAAATTGTTGTTGTTTTACAGAAATCTAAAAAATAACATATAACACAAAACAATATGGTATTTGACCATATGAACACTCATAGAATTGAAGTGTAGTAAATGGATATAAATATCCACAAGAAGATTTGAAATATGATTTCAGTAATGCTAATGAAGAATATTCTAACACTTATCAACGATTTTCAGAGTTAGATTATAAACATACAAATGTTGATAGTGATACAAATGTAAGTGATAATGATTTTAAAACTGTATGTCCTTTAGTTTTGTTATGTTTCAAGGCTTGAATCGAATATTTATCAAAGTGGACCAACTGCTTATTTAGAAATTAAACTTTTATTAGATAAATCACCTAGTAATCCATATAACATTTACTACATTATATTTTCAGAAGGAAAAGCATTCATGTAGGTCATTGATTGTTAAGATATAGATTATTTTCAATTTGGAACTTTGTTTAATAAAATAAGTAACTAATAAATTTTAGAAACTTACTAGAAAAACTAAAATGGATAATAAAGATAATCGAATTATCAGGGAAAAAGATTTAGACCATGAAATAGAATATACGATCACACGAATGAAAAGTGCTAAAACTAAATATGGAGAAAGTCGTTATCAATATTGATTTCAAAGGTGAAAAGGTTGATCTATTTGCACTTAAGTGCTAAATTAGATAAAGGTATGATTCTGAAGTTTATTGAAAGAAAAAGTAAAGATAGCATAAATTAATTAGATATTTATATCGAACTATTCACTAAACATTAAATTATTACATTTTATCGGTAGCATAAGATGGACATAATCAAACTACTTTTTAAAATTATATCTGATATTCGTATTTCATAAGACCTGTTTTAATCTCAGAGCTCAGGATACAAAATTTTAAAAATGTTGGAAATTTTTACTTAAAACTATGGAAATTCAATTGAAAAGGTGGTAAACTGATGTGGGGACCTATGTGAGGTCTAATACACGTGTTTACGTTGTGAAAAGGTATAAAAATGAAAAGAAATTGGATTTCCAAGGACCTTTTTTTCATTTTGAATATAGGTATTGAAAATTAAAAAAAATTGCATTATTTGATGTTAGGATGATGAAAAATGGGCTTAAAATGATGTAAATTGAATGGATGAGTTAGGTAAAGCAGAAACCTCATTTACTATACTACTACCAATTCAATGAGCTCCCTACGAAGTTAATTCAATCACCCCTTCTATTTATATTTTATATGCGCCCAGGGTCATTTTAAAATTCATAATTTCCACACCTTTAAATTACGTTGAACAAACTGGTAATCAAAAAAATTTGATTGGATGTGTTCGGGGAAATGGTGGGAGTGGGGGTGAGATAGTTTGCCCTCTAATTACTTTTGATTATTCAAAAGGGCGCAAGACCTTTGAACTTCCAATCGAATGAGCTCTTTTTGAATTTTCTACGATGACAAAATTGCCACCTAAGAATTTTTATCAGAATTATTCAGGAAAATACGAGGAGGAGGGGGTATTCCACTCTTAAATTACTTTGTATCTTAAAAAGGGTACTAGAACTTATAACTAAGTTTTTATTATTATAATTAAGTTTATATATATATATATATATATATATATATATATATATATATATATATATATATATATATATATATATATATATATATATATATATATATATATATATATATATATATATATATATATATATATATATATATATATATATATATATATATATATATATATACATATTTATATATATATATATATATATATATATATATATATATATATATATATATATATATATATATATATATATATATATATATATATATATATATATATATATATATATATATATATATATATATATATATATATATATATATATATATATATATATATATATATATATATATATATATATATATATATATGTATATATGTGTATATATATATATATATATATATATATATATATATATATATATATATATATATATATACATATATATATATATATATATTAAAAAAAAACTAATTCTTTTAGCTGAAAGTAAGGAGCGACAATAAAACTTAAAACGAACAGAAATTAGGCCGTATATAAAATGGGTTGTCCCCTCCACAATCCCTCGCTCTTTACGCTAAAGCTTTAAATTGTTTTAAAAAGTAGAATTGTGGCAAAGAGTCAAACTTTAGCGAAAAGAGCAAGGGACTGCGGAGAGGACAACCCATTTTATATAAGGCGTAATTTCTGTTCGTTTTAAGTTTTAATGACGCTCCTTACTTTCAGCTAAAAAAATTAGTTTTTTTTATTGAGTTTCTGAACGTTTTTGAATTAATGCATGTTTGGTTTTGGCTCTCCGCACATTAATTATTAAAATGAAATTTGTATATTAATTCTTTTTTTGGCTACATAGCTCTCTCTTAGTTTTAATCAGACGATTTTGAGAAGTAAGGGGTGGAGAAGGAGGCCGAGTTGCCCTCCAATTTTTCGGTTGCTTAAAAAGGAAACTAGAACTTTTAATTTATAACGAGCGTTTTTATTAGTAAAAATTATACGTAACTTATAAATTAGCAACTTACGTAACAAACTTTCATAATCCTATATTTTTATTATGTATACAAGGGGGTTTGTATCCTCGTTAATACCTCGCTCTTTACTAATTCTTTTTTTGGCTAAATAGCTTTCTCTTAGTTTTAATAAGAAGATTTTGAGAAATAAGGGGTGGAGAAGGAGGCCTAGTTGCCCTCCAATTTTTCGGTTACTTAAAAAGGCAACTAGAACTTTTAATTTTTAACGAACGTTTTTATTAGTAAAACACATACGTAACTTAAGAATTAACTTACGTGACAAACTTTCATAACCTTTTATTTTTATTATGTATACGAGAGATTTTGAACCCTCGTTAATGCCTAGCTCTTGACACAAAATCGTAAGTTTTGTCCCAAATCTTTAAGAATGACCCCTGAATCAGAAAGGCCGTAGAATAAATAGTTGAAATTACTAAAAATAATTTAGCATAAAGAGCAAGGTATTTATCTGCTCCTAAATACCTCGCTCTTTACGCTAAAGTATTTTTAGAACCCCTCATATGCGTAATAATCTCTGGTTTTTTTTTAAGTTTCAATGCTACTTCTTCCTTTCATTTGAAAAACCGTTTTCATGTTTATTTTTCATTGTTTTCTTATAAAAATGCTAGAGAATCCTGCGTCCTTTTCCTTGAATTTTTCTTCCCCCATGACAGATTCCTCCAAGGAAAGATCCTCAAACATAGCCCCCTCCCCTCAGCCCCACCCCCCAAACAAAACAAAATCCCCCTGAAAACGTCTGTACACTTCCCAATAACCATTACTATATGTAAACACTGGTCAAAGTTTGTGACTTGCAGCCCCTCCAACAGGGATTGTGGGGGAGTAAATCATCCCCAAATACATAGTTATTATGGTTTTTGACTATGCTGAACAAAATGGCTATCTCAAAATTTTGATCCGTTGACTTTGGGAAAAAATGACCGTGGGAGGGGGCCTAAATGCCCTCCAATTTTTTTGGTCACTTAAAAAGGGCACTAGAATTTTTTCTTTCCGTTAAAATGAGCCCTCTTGCGACATTCTAGGACCACTTGGTCGATGCGATGACCCCTGGGAAAAAGAAAAAAAACAACAAATAAACACGCACCCGTGATTTGTCTTCTGGCAAAAAATACAAAGTTCCACATTTTTGTAGATAGAAGCTTGAAACTTCTACAGTAGGGCTCTCTGATACGCTGAATCTGATGGTGTGATTTTCGTTAAGATTCCATGACTTTTAGGGGGTGTTTCCTCCTATTTTCATTCAAGTACTGGTCTATATTAATCACTTATTTAGGAAAACAGTCTTCTTTTTCTCCTTCTGTCTCTTTTTTTTTTTTTTTTTTTTTTTTTTTTTTTTTTTTTTTTTTTTTTTGCTGTTGTATTGGTGATTTCTCTTTTCATGATATATATATATATATATATATATATATATATATAGCTCATTGGGAGCTAGATTTCAGTATCTCTCACCGGAAAATTTCTTTTAAGACCTAAGACCTTAATTTTAAGTTGTCTTATAGAAATTATCTATTTACGATACCTTATTGGGAGTTGGATTTCAATCTCCTTCGACCCTGAAAAATTTCCATATTACCTTCCACCTTAAACTTAAACTGTTTTATGGAAGTTATGAATATTTATCTGCAAATCCCATTGTATGAGAGAAAACTACTAGAGATATTCAACCAGACTAGTTCTTATTTCTATTATATATATATATATATATATATGTATATATATATATATATATATATATATATATATATATATATATATATATATATATATATATATATATATATATATATATGTATATATATATATATATAATATATATATATATATATGTTTGTGCTGTTGCACTGGTGATTTCTCTTTTCATGATATATATATAGATTGTATATATAAATATATATATATATATATATATATATATATATATATATATATATATATATAATATATATATATATATATTATATATATATATATATATATATATATATATATATATATATATATATATATATATATATATATTATATATATATATATATATATATATATATATATATAGCATTTTAATGCTGATTTAAAATCAGCATTAAAATGCAATTCTTTTGATGTAGCTATTGATACCAAAATTCAATTTTAGAGTTTTGGTTGCTATTGGGCTGGGTCGCTCCTTACTACAGTTCGTAATAAATATTCAACAATGCTCACTTTTGCTATGCTTTAACAATGCAATGCTGTCTTTCATATATGTAATCAGGCACTTCTTAATACACTTATCATACTATAAAGAAATTTAATGGATTTTACTTTGTAATTACCATTTTAAAGCACAATTCTGGCATTCCCTTTAGTCATATTTAGATTTTATTTTAATATTCATAAATCCTCTGGGCATTTCAAATTCATACTGACGATCAGAGCACGGGGTAGTCTTCCATTATTTTTGTTAACGTACTAGCGCAGTATATGTTCTGACGGTGCAATATTTTTTTTTTCATATGCTACTGAATGAACCATATGAGTTATACCCTTTGTGAGTGGAGGTTAAGAAAATTTAACCTCCGAAATACACGAAAATTCAGATACGATAAAGGTTAAAACTTGAAACACCCAATTAATCCATACACGAATGAGGCTGTAGACTAATTATTTATTTTCCTCCTTTTTGCTCTTAATGTTGACTGCTGCTTAAAATTTTTGGTTTTATCAATTATTCTTTAGTAGAAAATTCGTTTTTGAGAAATTCATATTATAAAAAAGTCAGTGTTTATCTTTGTTTGTAAATATTGAAAAGGAAAAGTAATATAAAAGAATTTATATACTATAGAATTAGATAATAACTATTCATTAAAAATTTTGACAAAACTGAATATAACTAATCAAATTTAACTTATTTTGTCCATGGTAATGTTTAATTTGATGTTCAAGGTTATCTTAGATAAAAAGGGGGCTAAACCCTTAACATGTTTCTATATTATTTATTCTAAAGTTAAAGTTTCACCAAGTAAGACATGAAAATAAAGACCATTTTAGGCGTATTTCATATCAAGAATATGATTTCCTTAAGAATAGGGAGACTCCAACCATGATCAAGCCTCCACCTTCTTAGTTGGGTTGAACTTTTCAGATATTGATTGTGATAAACCTGAAAAAGTTTCAAATTTTTTCAATGTCTTTGATGGTTGTACGAAAAATGCAGCAACTCTGAGCAATTCAATAATACCATTAATTAAAAAAAATAATTTTTTTCAACTGAAAGTAAGTAGCAACATTAAAACTTAAAACTAATAAAAATTATCACGCATATTAGGAAAGGGAGTGTTCTTTATTCAATACATCGCTCTTTATGCTAAATATTTGCTTTTTTCTTGTAATTATTTAAGGATGACTTTTGAAACACAAGCACTGTTAATTAAAATAATAAGTTTTTCAAAAAAAACTTAAAAAAATTCAGTTTAAAGTACAAGGTAAGGAGAAGGGGGTAAGCAACTTTATTTACATAAGAAATATGTTCGTTTTAGGTCATAATGCTGCTCATTACTTTTAGATGTTTTTTATTATTTCTGATTAATTCATGCCGGAAAAGTCATCACTCCCTACTTGGAAAATATTTTTTCCCTCGAAAATGTCCTCCATGGAAAGATCCTCTCACCTACACCCCCCCCACTACTTTCACTAACAAACAATTCCCTTTATAAAAAATTTTTAAATATCAAAAATAATAATATTGTATGTAAATAATTGAAACATATACTTATGTTGAAAAAAAGGACTATATCAGAATTTAATTGGGATCTTTGATGGAAAAGGGTGTAGGAGAGTTACTAGCTGTCCTCTAGTATTTTTGTTAATTTATAAGTGCACTGAGACTTTAAATTTCAGATTAAATGATTGCTCTCTCAATCTTTTTGGAATAATGGCTCTACACAATCAGCATTGTAAAAAAAAAACATATTAACACATATACTTGATTTTTTCTCTGGTGAAGTATGATTTTATTAAGATCACTTGATATTTTGGTGATTTCCCCCTTTTCTTTTCTGAAATTTGACAAATCCGCTTAGGCTCATATCGTTTTATAGGTCATTAAATAAAAAAAAAGTTTTTTTTTAACTGAAAGTAAGGAGTGACATTAGAACTTAAAATGAAAAAAAACTATGAAAGGGGCTGTTCCCTCCTTAACGCACCACTCTTTACGCTATAGTTTGACCCTTTCTCTCAATTCTACTTTTTAAAACAGGAAAATACTTTAGCGTAAGGTGCAGGGCATTGAGGAGGGAACAAACCCTTTCCGATACAGAGTAATTTCTGTTGGTTTTTAGTTTTAATTACGTTCCTTACTTTAATTTAAAAGAAATCTAGGTTTTTAATTAAATTTCTGATCGTTTTTTAATTAATGCATGCTTTATTTTGGCTCTCCAGACATGATTAATTAAAACGAAATTTGCATATTAATTTATTTTTTTCTTAATGGCTTTCTCATAGTTTTAATCAGACAATTTCGAGAAAAAAAGGAACTCGGGAGTAGGCCTAGTTACCCTCCAATTGTTTTTTAAAAAGCCAACTATAACTGTTAATTTTTTACAAAAGTTTTTATTAGTAAAAATATAAGTAACTTAAGAATTAACTTACGTAATGAACTTCTATATTCTTATGTTTTTGTTACGTATTATGAAGGGGTTCACCCCCTCGTCAATACCTCACTCTTTGCACTAAAGCTTAAATTCTGTCCCAATTCCTTAAGAATGACCTGTGAATCACAAAGACCACAGAAGAAACAGTTGAAATTAATGAAATTACTTTAGCATAAAGAGTGAGATATAAGGAGGAGGTCAACTCCTCAGATATGTGATAATTTTTGTTTGTTTTAAGTTTTAATGCTGCTCCTTACTTTCTGTTGAAAAAAATATTCTTATTTTTTCTTATTTTTTTTCAAAGGAATACTAAATATTCCTGCTCCACCTTAATGGAAATTTTCTTCCACCATTACAAATTCATCCATGGAAAGTTCCTCCTGCAAAAACTCCTCCTCCACAACCAAAGGAAATGCCCAAGAGAGTGGCTGTACACTTTCCAATAACCATTACTATATGTAAACACTGGTAAAAGTTTGTACCTTGCAGCCCCTTCCACGGGAACTTTGGGGGAGTAAGTCGTCCCCAAAAACCTAGTTAATAGATTTTTGGACTATGCTGAATAAAATGACTATCTTGTAATTTTGATCCGGTGACTTTAGGGGAAAATGAGCGTGGGAGGGGCCTTGGTGCCTTCCAATTTTCCTGGTCACTTAAAAAGAGCAATACATCTTTTAATTTACGAAAGAATAAGCCCTCTTGCGACACTCTAGAAACACTGGGTTGATACTTTCACCCCTAGGAAAAAACAACAACAAAAAACAAAAAAAAACAAATAAACACGCACCTGTGATCTGTCTTTTTGCAAAAAGTACAAAACTCCACAGATTTGTAGATACGAGTTAAAAACTTGTACTGTGAGGTATTTTGATACAAAGAATCTAATGGTGTTTAAGTTTCAATGATTTTTAAAGGGGTGTCCCCCTGTTGTCTAAAATAATACAAATATTCTCTGGCTCTTAACTGTTGATGGGTAAGTCTAAACTTGAAGAAACTTAAATATTTAGAATCAGCATTAGAAAAAAAATTCATTTGATGTAGCTATTATCACGAAAATCCTGTTTTTTAGAGTTTCGGTTACTATTGAGCCGAGTCACTCTTTACTACAGTTCGTTTCCACGAATTGTTTAATATTAAATTTAATATATTTCATACAATTTGAATAAGCCTTAAACTTCATTTCTTCTTATGTTATGAAAAGTTATGAACGATCTGTTTCTTATAATTCAGTAGTTATTAAGCTACATCGCAACTTAACTACAGTTGTTTTCCTCAAACTTTCTTATATGTTCTTCTATAGTAGTTTTGGCTGTGTAGCTTTTAAAATACAGATTTGTAGGATAAAGCTTAAATTAAATGGGATCAGCCTCATAGGATTTGCTGCCTCGATTCAATTTTTGGCTACTTACTTATGAATGTAATACACAATAATAAAAACTGCTTCTTGATCCAAGTATAGCTGAAATTATAAAAAAAAAATATTTTGATAGTAATTAACACCGCAAATAGATTAACTTTTTATACATATTCAAAATAAATAGAATTCATTAATTTTAATGTAACCCATCAAAGCTTTTGAGCCCTAAAAAGTTTCTGGTGATCCTGATATAAATCACACATTCAGAAACTTTAAGTCTTATTAATGAAATTTCAAGCTTGTCATTTTTGCCACAAATAAAGATCAAAGGTCTGTATTTTTTTTAGGGTTAATTGTATTGAACCAGTTATCCTAGAGGATTGAGAAAGGAGTAGTCTAAACGGAATTTAAAATTGATTATGCCCTTTGGAAGATATTAGTTTAAATAAAAATTTTCAAATAGAAGTTTACTTATTGAAATAGTAGCAATATTAAACAAAATTTAAGATCAGCAGAAATATAAATCTATTATAATTGAAACCCAAAACGAAGAGATATTAATATTAAAGAATAAAAGAAACCAAAAACTAAGAAAAATAGTTAAGAATATTAGCTAAAAAACATTCAATAGCTTACCAGTAAAATAAATAAATAAGTCCTTAAAACGAGAAATACTTAAACTGAATGCACAAAACAAGCTTACAAAGACAAAAAATATTTTACTATAGGAGAATGACTAAAGCCCAAAACGAACAGACATTAAACACTTAAAGCAAATAAATAATTACTAGTAAATAAATGAATTAGAAAATGTTAAAACGAGTAGAACCTAAATTGAACTTACAAACAAATACTACCACAAATAATTACCCACAAGAAACTTAGAAGTTGTAGTATTGGAAATACTTACTCCTCAAGATGCTATCACACGAGCTGGGTCATACAAAATAGCAAAGTATACTTTTATGGTGTAGTAAACCTAATTATTACGTTATAGGGGCTTGTCTGTTTACATTTGCAAATATTTTCTTCACATATGTCCTACCATTCCACTACAAACATACAAACATAACCCACCATTCCACAACCCATATATCCCTCCAGTCTAACGACGGCCAGTGGTTGTTATCGATTATGCACATCTATTTCCTACATAATACTATATTACATGTGTTTGTTACGAAATAGGAGTTTTTTTTACCCGCGTAAAGGATGACGCAATCTCGCATGACTTGTTAGAGGTCATAGCCCCACTAGTCAAGTGGAAAATCCTTTTTCTGACTGAGGGTGGCATAAACGTGGGTGCTACGTAGTGCTTCAAGATTTCATTTTCTACAAGATTGTTTTCTGTTTTTCTAGGGAACCCTTATAGGGTTCCTTAGGGAGATTTCTCCCAATGGTACTGTACCTTAGACAGCAGGATCAAGAAATAGTTGATGTAATTTTGATTCGAAAGTACCATCTATGTGAAGTGTTGTATTCACGCTTCGAGAATTCTTTGTATAGCTCATAGAGCGATTGAATGGCTCGTATGTTTCTTATGCATTGTAACCGAGCCACGCAAGCATCCCATTTCTATTGTAATTTCTATGGAATTTAAGCATTACGCCTTATACTGCAGAAATCTCATTACTTACAATAGGAATAATAAGAAAATACCAACTTTAGAACTCGTTTTCTGGCTAGTAAATGAAACACACAAACGATTAAGAAAGAGAAACGTTTTTGCATTCGGGTCAAAATGGGTCTTAAATATTGAAATACCTTTGCTAAATTCAAAATTTTCTTTGCTAGGTGAATAAAGTGTGCTCAGAAATGGATTCACAGTTTAAACTAAGGCCCAGGAAGGTGTTTTCAAAAACCCATCCGCTCTATTTCAGAGGAAGACCTTTTCACTTGATGATAAATTTAATATGCTTTGTGTATAAGGTGAGCTCAGGAATGGATTCCTGGTCTAAAAACTGGGCTAATGAAGCCTTTTTTCAAGTAAAAATTGCATTTTTTTTAAGAGGAGGTCCTTATTATAAAATTCGAAAGCTACTGTTCTTATGAAAAAATTTGGCGTTCAGGAATGGATTCACACTCGATACTAGACACCAGTGGATGTTAAAATTCAGTCTACCTCCCCCAAAAATTCTCTTGACATCTTCCACCTTAGCTGCAAGCTGTCTTATGGAAATTATATATTTACGATAGCTTATTAGTTGGTAGATATCAGTCTCCTTCCCCTAGAAAAACCCTTTTAACGACTCCCAACTTAACTTTAAGCTGTTTTATGGGAGCTATTTACTTACAATGGCTCATTGAGAGCTAGATTTCAGTATCTCTCACCAGAAAAATTCTTTTAAGACCTAAAACCTTAACTTTAAGTTGTCTTAAAGAAATTATCTATTTACGATAACTTATTGGGTGTTGGATTTCAATCTCCTTCGACCCTGAAAAATTTCTATATTACCTTTTACCTTAAACTCCTTTCGGAAGTTACGTGTTTACGATAACTAATGTGTTGTTAAGATTCAGTCCCCCTCCACCACAATAATTCCTTTAACACATCCTGCCTTAAGTCTAAACTGTTTTATACAAGTTATTTATTTAAGATAGCTTATTTGGTGTTAAAATTTAGTCATCTCCCCTGGAAAGTGGAGAAGGCGTTTTCTGTCATTTATCCTATAGAAGATCAATTTTTGCCAAAACAGGATCAAAATATCAGAAAAATCAGTTTTTCATAGTCTAAGGCTTGAAAATAGGAGGTTTTACGTCACCCTATCTAGACAAAACACCGCAGAAGGGGCAATAAGCTGCCATTATAAAAGATACATTTTACCAAAACAAGATCAAACTACCAGAGAAATTAATTTTTCACAGTCTAAAGCCTTAAAACAGTAGGTTTTATGCCAATCAATCTTGGTAAAACACTGCAGAGGAGTGTTTACTTCCATTTTGTTACATAAAAGGTACATTTTTGCCCAAACAAGATCAAAATATCAGGAAAATTGATTTTTCATAGTCTAAAGCTTTAAAGCAGGAGGTTTTAAGCCACTGTATCTTGACAGAACACCACTTAGGGGTGTTTACTACCATTTTGTTCTCTAAGAGATTGACGAAAACGTAACACAATGTATCCTCCCGACGGCCACCTCCGACACTCAGTATCACACATAAAAGTATCACACTCACAAATATATTTTCATAGTCTAAGGCTTGAAAATAGGAGGTTTTACGTCACCCTATCTAGACAAAACACCGCAGAAGGGGCAATAAGCTGCCATTATAAAAGATACATTTTACCAAAACAAGATCAAACTACCAGAGAAATTAATTTTTCACAGTCTAAAGCCTTAAAACAGTAGGTTTTATGCCAATCAATCTTGGTAAAACACTGCAGAGGAGTGTTTACTTCCATTTTGTTACATAAAAGGTACATTTTTGCCCAAACAAGATCAAAATATCAGGAAAATTGATTTTTCATAGTCTAAAGCTTTAAAGCAGGAGGTTTTAAGCCACTGTATCTTGACAGAACACCACTTAGGGGTGTTTACTACCATTTTGTTCTCTAAGAGATTGACGAAAACGTAACACAATGTATCCTCCCGACGGCCACCTCCGACACTCAGTATCACACATAAAACACTTTTTTTGCGAATTAGGTAAAAATAAATGTATCCTTCTACACTGGCATTATTCGTTTGAATTGAAAAAAAAATTCTTAATAGCGTTTCTTCTAATGACTCGTGGCATATGACCCCAGTCTAGCAAAATATACTCGTTCGATGGCACCCTCTCTCGTGCGCTATTAATCCAAAGGCATTTTTAACCTTTTCCCGCAAAAATAAGCTTATTAACTTACATTGACCATTGTTTTGATTTGAACAATGGGATTTTATCATTTTATTTTTATATTGTGATGTTTCTTGATATTTCACTTCCCTTACCATATTCCTAGTAATTTTGAACAAAATCCCCGTTTTTGCTTTAAAGAACATAAGAAATTAAAAAAGTTTCTTGAATAAGCCTTTTCCTTATTCCTGCAGCACGTGGAAATCCAGAACAATCTTTAGAAATCAAGACCAATGCATAGAAGTCTTCTTCCCCCAAAAACAAGCTTATAAACTTAAATTGACCATTGTTTTATTTTGAAATATGGGAACTTCCCATTTCATTGTTAGATTGTGATTTTACTTGTGTGCTCTTTAATACTCCTTATGGAAAACAAAAAAGTTCAAACATAATCCAGGTAAGTCCTAAAAAACAGATTTAACTTTTACATAGTATAGAAATACTTTACACAATTCTTAAATAGTTTTAAAAGAAATAAAATTGTTTGAGTAAATCACAAAATACTTACTACAAAAGAAAAAATTCTAATAACGTCCCATATACTTCTGATAGAATAAAAGATTCATGAGTAATCCAAAATAATGCCTACAAAACAGACATAAATTTTACCAAATAAAAAGATAGTTTTCACAATTCTAAGATAGTTCTAACAGAATGAAAAGTAGTTGGCACAGAACAATAAAAAACTTTAAAAAATGCGAAAATTTTTGACAACATCCCAAATACTTTTTATAGAATACAAAAAGTCAAAACGTACTTCAAAATAATTTCTAAGAAAAATTCTTACGAAATGTGAAAATACTTTGCACAATTCTAAAATAGTTCAAACTGTATGAAAAATAGTTTGTCCAAAACAATTGGGTTAAAAACCAAAAAAATAACACCCTAATCACTTTATATAGAATAACAAAAAGTTCAAAAGAAATCCAAAAAAATTCCTACATAACAAAAGTTTTTCTACAAAAATAAAAAACACTTTGCCCAATTACAAAATATTTCTATAAAAATAGAAAATAGTTGGCGAAAAAGACAAAATACTTGCTACAAAATACAAAAGTCCTAACAACACCCTAGATGCTTCTTCTAGAACACAAAAGTTCAAAGATGATCCAAACTAATTCCTAAACACTAAAGAAATTATTCCTTCGAAATATAACAATACTACGAACAATTTTAAAATAGTTCTAACAAAATGTAAGGGATATGTTGCTAAAAAACAAAAAAAATGTTGTAAAACATAAAATACTTGCACAAAAACACATAAATTCTAACAACATATCAAATACTTCTTATAGAATACAAAACAATCATAAATAATTCATAATATTTTCTGCAAAACAGATCTAACTATTACAAAAAACAAAAAGAAACTTTGCACAATTCTGAATCAGTTCTAACGGACTGAAAAATAGTAGGTGAAGAACACAAAATACTTGCTAAAAACAACAACAAAAAATCTAACAACATCCCAAACACTCCTTATGAAATACAAAAAAGTTTTAACATAATCCAGTTAAGTCCTACAAAAGAGATATAAGTTTTACATTGTTTATGAATACTTCATACAATTCTAAAACAGTTTTAAAAGGAATAAAAATTGCTTGAGTAGATCACAAAATACTTACTACAAAAGAAAAAAATTCTAAGGGCATCCCTTATACTTCTGATAGAATAAAAGGTACATACATAATCCAAAATAATGCCTACAAAATAGAAATAACTCTTACCAAATACAAAATATGTTGTAACAGAAAGAAAATAGTTGACAGAGAACATGAAATATCACAAGAAATTGTAATAGTACCCCAAAAACTACATATAGAATACTAAAAGTTCAAACATAATCCAAAATAATTCCTGAATATAAATTGGTCCAGAACACAAAATACTTGCTTAAAAATACATCAATTCTAACAACATACCTAATACATCTTATAGAATACAAAAAAAATCATACATAATCCAAAATAATTTCTACAAAACAGAATTAACTATTACAAAATTCAAAAAGAAGCTTTACACAATTCTAAAATAGTTCTAATGGAATGGAAAATAGTTGGTGAAGAACACAAAATACTTGCTAAAAAAAAAATCTAACAACATCCCAAATACTCCATATGGAATACAAAAAGTTTAAAACTAGTCCAGGTAAGTCCTTAAAAATAGATATAACTTTTACATAGTGTAAAAATACTTTATACACTTCTAAAACAGTCTTAAAAGAAAGAAAAATTGTTTGAGCAGATAAAAAAATGAAAACAAAAAAATAAAATCCTAACATCTGTTTATCTTTTTCTGTGTAACTCTCTCTGTGTATTTCTCTCTGCGTATCTCTGTACAAATCCACACAAAATATACACGCAAAGAGATGCACAGAGAGAGTTACACAAAATGGGATACACAGAGACATTTTCTCTGTGTATTTCTCTCTGTGTAGTTTGCTCTGTGTATCTCGCTTTGGGTATCTCTCTCCTTAATTCTCTCTCTCTCCTTATTTCTCTGTGCTTAACATATACAGACACACATACACACATACGCACACACACACATAACCATACAAACTCAACACAAGGACACACAAACATATATACATAATAAGAAATCAAACACAAAGAGAGAGACACAGTGACAATTAAACAAGCCTGTTAGCCTGACTCTCTGTGTGGCTGTGTTTTGACTTTTTGTGGTTGTGTGTGTCTTTGCATGTTTAAGGCCCAGTGTGTGAGCGTATGGACGTGTGTGTTTGTGTGTGTATGTTTGTGTGTTTCTTTTTGTGTTTGTATATATTTGTGTGTGTTTGTTTATTTTTGTGTGTGTGTTTTTCTGTGTATGTGTGTCGTATACGTGTTTGTAACTGTGCATGTGTCTGTATGTGTGTGTTTGTGTATGTCTGCGTGTGTGTGTGTAAGTGTGTGTGTTTACTTGTGTGTTTAAGTGTGTGTATGGGTGTGTAATCATGCAAGAGTGTGTGTGTTCATATGTGCGTGTGTGTGAGTGAGTTTGAGTTTTTGTCTGTGTGTGTAATTGTGTGTGTTTGTGTGTTTGGGTGTGTGTGTGTGTGTGTGTGTGTGAGTGTGTGTGTGTGTGTGTGTGTGTGTGTTTGTGTGTGTGTCTGTGTGTGTATCTGTGTGTGTGTATGTTTGTGTGTGTGAGTGTGTGTGTGTGGGTGTATGTGCAAGTGTGTGTGTGTTTCTTTCTTTCTTTCTTTCTCTCTCTCTCTCTCTCTCTCTCTCTCTCTCTCTCTCTCTCTCTCTCTCTCTCTCTCTCTCTCTCTCTCTCTGAGCCTGTTTGTTTGACAGTTTTTGCGTGTATGTTTGTGTGTCGACTTAATGTAGTTGTTTGTTTGTGTGTGTGTGTGTTCATGTGTGTGTGTGTGTTTTTTAATTTTCCCTCTGTGTTTTTGTCCCTCCCCTCATACTTGTTTGACGGATCTTGTTTCTGCCCGTGAGTTTTACTTTGTGTGGTTGTGTATGTATATGTCTATACTTGTATTTGTGTAGTTTGACTTTACCTCTAGTAACAAGGGTCTCATCTGGAACTGATTTTGAGGATCCTCGCCTTTCTTTACTCCTTTTGCTTATATTTTATTTTTTATAAGAGTTTTTCATAATTTTTCATTTTTTTTAGTTTGAATTGCTTTTTTTTTTGTTTTAATTTCCAGCCACATATAACATGGTGGCCTCAATTGCCAGGAATTATCACAGTTAACGCTAATGGGGAATATTTCATTAAGTATAAATGATAGATTATAGTATAAACGAAAATGCTGTGTGAAAATTTCTATAAAGATTAAAAATTTGTGAAAAAGACTATTAGTTAAGAAAAGGCCCCAAGTGCAACCCCCAATACTATCGTACAGCATCCTCTAAAGCATTACTCATAAAGCAGGTGTACTTCAAATGTAAACAAATTTCAGTACTTGATTTCCAACCCCGCATGTAACAAATTCCAATCATATGGGAACACAATATTCACTTGACTAGCGGATTCTAAAATTTTGTGTTTTTTAAGTTTTACTCCGTTATTTTCTTATAATATCTGCTTGTTTTGGGCTTTCTTTATTTAAAATAGTGATTTTTGGTAGCTTCAGGGTTGGCTGATTATTTTATTTGTTTCTACACGTTTTGATTTAATGGAAATCTTGGAATTTCTTTCAAACACATATTGTGGAAAAGTTTTTTATTATTAATTTTGTGTGTTTTCCAACTGTGTGTTTTTTCTCTATCTCCGTTTGTGTGTTACTTTGTCTAGTTAGGTTTGTGTGTGTATGTGTTTTCTTTCTTTATTTTTGTTTCCCTCCATGCCTGTGTGTCTGACTGTGTGTACATGTGTGTTTGACTTTGTGTGTGTGTGTGTGTGTGTATTTGTTTGTATATGTTTCTTTTTCCTTTTGGGTTTTTTGTTTCTACCCTGTACTGTCTGTCTGCGCACGTGCGCGTGTGTTTGTGTGTGTGTTTGTGTATTTTTCCCCATGTGTAATTTTGTCTCTCTCCAAGCCTCTGCGTCTGACTGTATTTATATCTGTGTGTCTGATTTTTTGTTGTTGTGTGTGTGTTTGTTTGTGTGTGCAGTTTTTTCTCTCTGTGTGTTTTTTATCTCTCACCATGTCTTTGTGTCGGACCGTGTGTGCCTTTATGTCTGACTTTGTTTGGTTTTGTGTGTCTTTACCTCCGGATGCTTAATCTCTCCCCCGTGCCTGTATGTGTGACCATATTAGTTAGCCTTTGTGTCTGATTTTGTGTGTGTGAGTTTTGTTGTGTGAGTTTTGTTTTTTTACGATTCTCTCTGTGGTTTTGTCTCTCTCTCCATACCTGTTTGTCTACCTGTCCGTGTGCCTATGTGTGTACCTTTGTGTATTTATGTGTATGTGTTCTCTTTATGATTGTATTTGTTCTTATTGTGCTTGTGTGTTTTGTGTGTCTGACTGTGTGCGTGCCTGTGTGTCTGACTTGGTGTGGTTGTGTGTGTGATTTTTTCCCTCTTTGTACTTTTTTGTCCCCCCGTGCCTTTGTTTCTGCCTTTTTGTTTGTATGCCAGTATAGCTGTCTTTGTGTGGTGGTGTGTATGTGTGCTAGTGAAGTTTCCCTTCTATGTTTTTTTGTCCCTCTCCTCGCACTCGTTTTTCTGACTGCTTGGGTGCGTGTGTGTAAGTGTATCTGTGTATGCGTGTGTTCTTGTGCTTGTTTTTGACTCTGTTTGTGCGTGTGTGTGTGTGAGTGTGCGTGTGGTTGCGATTGAGCGTGTAGGCGTGTGAGTGTGTTAGTTTTTGTTAGGGCGTGTTTGTTTTTTTCACTCTGTGCGTGTTTGTCACTCTCTCTCCGTACCTTCGTGTCTGACAATTTTTTTATCTAACCAAAGGGTTCCAGAGGACCATTCAAAGTATTGCCCAGTGACGTAAATTGATAGAGTTTATCAAATGGAGGTTGGCTTGCTTGGATTAAATGTACGACATTTAACAGGAAATTAGCTGGAAATGTCTCAGGATCGATGAGGAGAGGTCAGAATGTGCCAGATGGTCATTCCTAGAGTAATATGGTGGTGGGAATGGCATTGGTGTATCACGGAGGGCTGGCTTGCGAAAATGGAGACATTGGGTTTAATGTAAGCTAGTTAACAAGAAAATATCTCGAAAATGTCATTGAATGATGAGGTGGAGTTCAAAGGGTGCTCAAAGGTCAGTATTAGTGTGAAACAATGGCATGAATTGTTTTGATGAACATTTTCTAGAGCTTAATGTTAAGTTGGCAGGTGTTAAGAAATTGCGAGGAGAAAGTGAAATTTTACACTGAATCCAAGAAACCAAGTATTTTCATTAAATGTCCTCAAAAGTATCTTAATTTTGTTTTAAAATACTTTTAGTAACAAGCCCCCCTTACCCTCTAGAATTGGTTTTTCAGATCCACGCCGTTCTTCAATTCATCGTTCCAACGCTCAATCTAATGCTCAGTCAATCTAACGCTCAGTCAAGGAAACGAGGTATTTTCATTAAAAGTCCCAAAAATATCTTAAAGTGGCATCAATTCTCCTCTAATGAAATTAGGTGAAATTTAAAGAGAAAATATTATTCCAATTTGCACTTTTCAACGGTAAACGTACAGTCTTGGCTCAAAGAAACGAGGGATTTGCAATAAAACCTTCAAGATATCTTAAGATGATTTATGTTTACCTTTAATAACAAGCCTCCCTTCTGGTTTTGGTTTGTAGGGTCCCAACATATCTCTAATTCATAGTTATTTTTGCTTATATTTTATACTTTAAAAGCTTGTTAAACGTTTTATTTTTACGATTATTTTAGTTAGAATTGCTTTTTCTGTTATAAATGGGCCAGCAACATTTTAATCGAGGCCTCAATTGTCAGGAATCATGAGAAGAAGCGTTTCTGGGGAATTTTTCATTTAGCATAAATGATAGATTCTAGTGTAAAGAATATTTTTGCATGAAAATGCCCGAGAAATCCAATATTTTTGAAAAAGACTCTATTTGGTAAAAAAAAATAGTTAAGGGGAAATTCCAATGTTGTGTGACATCATCCTCTACAGATGCAGGTGTTTTCTTCCAAGTCAAAAGATCTTGTATCTCATAATTTTTTGACCCCCACAGTTCCTCGGGAGGAGGTTTGAGATATTATTTTTTTTAAAGGGTCGATTGATTGCTAGGATTCTTTGTAAAATAATTAGAAATAAAATTTAATTTATTCGAAAATAAAGAGAATTATCTAGATAAAATTGACAAGAGGTAATTTTCAGCAAGGACGAAATATTCTTGGGAGAATTTCAAAAAGAGAAGAGGAACTTAGGCTATGGTGAACATTTCATAGGAAAATTATTCATGTAAAAGGAATTTTCAAAAGGGAAAGGAAATTTTTACTTTAGGTGGATATCTCGGTATAATGTGAGATTAAAATATTCCTCAATTCTAGGATTTTAACTTTAAGGAAACCTGTTAATCTCAAATTCTGCATACATATCCACCTTCCGTAAAAATTTCTTCCCCCTCACACAAATTTCTTTTGAATAATTTTCCCTTAGCTTAAATTCTTCTTCTATAAAAACTTTTCCTGAACCACTTCGTCCTCGCTGAAAATTTTCCATTTACAATTCCCCCCAGAAAATTCTATTTACTTTCAGATAAATTTAATTTTATATCTTATCCTTTTACAAATAATCCTAGGAATCAACTCTCCTATCTTTAAAAAATTTCAACAGGTAGTATTCCCTCCTATATGATCTCTTATCTTGAAAATCAGTAATATCTCTTCAAATATCAAATACTATATTTAGAATAATAAAAAATAGTACTACTTATCCAACTCTTCCAAAAAGGAGAATTTCCTTCCTCCATGAAACAATTTGACTCTATAAAATCCTCAGGTCTTGCTTCCCTCCAGAAAAATTAATACCCTCAAAAATTGTGATTATAAGGTAGTAGTAACGTAAAACTAATAAATAAGAAAAACCAAATGAAAAAGCTCCAGTGAAAAAAGCTCATTTTATGCAAACCGTTGGAGATAATTTCAATGGAAATTGTTGATCCACTCCCAAAACCTTGCGCTCGAAGCAGATTTATTCTGGTTATTAATGATCTTGCTACAAGATACCCAAAAGCTATCCCAATTCAAACAGTAAAATCAAAAAAAAAAAATCACAGGAGATTAGTGAAATAAATTTCATGTCACGGAATATCAAAGGAAATTTTTAACATTAACGGAACCAATTTTATTTCGACATACCTTTGAAAAATATACGAGATTCTCGGCATTAAGCGTAGGTAGGAAGGTATGCATTTATTTCATTAAATAAAAATTACTAAAATTGCACTTACAATCAATAATATGCTGTTCAATTTAGGGACCTAAAATGTCCCTCTTCAGCAGCAAAACTACGACAAATAAATGATAACTATTCATTCAAAATTAAAGAAATACGCAAAAAAAAACAACAGACGAAACACTATACAATCTCTAAACAGCCATCTCTCATCATAAAAAAAAGAAAAAAAGGGATAAAATTTTAACCAATATAATTTATAATCTATACAAAAAATAATTTCTCATTCTTGCTTTAAATTACATAAGGTTTTCAGAACACCTAACACTGTCTGGAATTGAGTTTCAAATAACAACACCTACATGTTTAATCATAAGCCCAGATCGTCTTGTATGCCTGATTTTACTAGTTAGCCGATCAGAGCTCCTAGTAGAATGATCGTGATAATTTGGTTTATATAGATAAGAACTTCTAAAATATTGAGGAGACAATCCATTTAAAACCTGGTACACAAAAATTAAAATCTTTTGAGACTTAATAAAATCAATATTCAAAATATCTAAATCTCCAAGACAATCTCTAGTACTACACCAAGCAAGATACTCACCCAAACTTCTAGTTCCCTTATTCTGCATAATCTGGACCCTTTTTACATGACTAGAAAAATTGCTTGCATACAATGAACAGCCATACACTAAATAAGGGTGGACAATTGAATAATAAATTGCTTTCAGGACATGAAGAGGAAAAAAATTATGAAATCTTCTTAAAATACCAACTTCACGAGCCATTTTTGAAGACAAAACTTTGTAATGATAAATCCAACTAAAATTTACATCAAAATAAAATCTTAGATATCTACATTGAAAAACCTGACTAATGGAAAAACCTTGTAAAAGAATACTTTGATAATTATTTACAACTTTACCACTACGACTAAATATCATTTAATTAGTCTTCTCAATATTTACTGCAAGAAAACTATGCTTTGTGAACTGAGATAAATTCTCCAAAGCTATATTAGTTATCTCTATAAGATTTTCGACAGATTCCCCAACCAATGCAAGCGCTGTGTCATCTGCGAATGATGTAACTACGGCACCAGGAAATTAAAAACGCATTGTATCCACATATATAAGAAACAGTAAAGGTCCTAATACCGAACCTTGCGGCACTCCACAATTCACAATGAAGGGTTTCTCTACCACATCATCTATCATAACTTTGATGGACCTACCATGCAAGTAAGACCTAAACCAATCCAAACACTTTTCACAAACTTCGAAACAAGCTAGCCTTGTTTCGAAAATTAAAATCAACTGTATCAAATGCTTTTATTTAAATCTATGAACACAGTAAGAGGGAGAAGATTACCTTCTAGGGCACTATTAACGCACTCTATTAGATGGTATGCCGCAAGAACAATTGAAAGTTTAGTTCTGAAACAGAACGGTGACTCACTTAATATTCCGAGCTTGTCTAAATATCATACATCTGTCTATATGTACTATTTTCTCGCATATTTTTGAGAATAGTGGTAACAAGCTTGTAGGTCAATAGTTCGTCATATCTTGCTTATTGACTGATTTGAACAGTGGTGGGACCTTTGCTTGCTAAAGCGCTTCAGGGAATTGACCAGCTTCAAGTGACAGGTTAATGAGGTAGAGAAGACATGGTAGTAGATACGGTGAAACTACTTTGAATGTTTTCAGATTCAAACCGTCAATACCAGCAGCATTTGACTTTAAATTCTTCACAATGTTTGTTAATTCTTCAATTGACACTTTTTAAATTGAAATGTATGATATTCACCTCGATTATCTTCAAAAAACGTGTCACTTTTCTCTGGATCTCCGTGAGAAGTGTCTTCTCTGATTCTACTTCCAATACCAGAGAAGAATTTACCAAACTCGTCAGCAATCTGCTGCTTATAAGTGACTCTAACACCCTCGACAGTGATAGCATTTATGGGGCCATAGTGTTTACCTGTGCATTTAATCACGCCGTTAATGGTCTGCCAAGTGCCCCGCATATCATGTTTTTGTTCGTTAAATTTTTCGATGTAATATTGTTTTTTTGAACGTCTAAACTTATTCACTAAATTTGTTTGAAGAACATTTTCATTTTTTTTAGATTAGTCATTGAAACTTTTAAAGAAGCAAGTGTTGGGAGCATTTATAGCTTCAACAACTTCATCATCAATACAGGGTTTTAGGGGAATATCTTGTTCTTTTTTCCTAGTAAGTTTCAAGGGACAATCAGACTCAAATATAGAAGGAATTTTCTACTCCGTTCCATCCATATTGAAATGGATTGACAAAAAGATTTAATTGGACCTTAATTACTATGTTTAGACGTTTTGTAACAGATGATATAAATCAATGGGACAATGCTTCTTCATGTTTTTTTTGCATTTAAAGGAGTTCCACAGCCAGCTTCGTGGGTCCCACCATTTAGATTATTATATTAGACAAAGCCTAGAGGGGTATTATATATTTTAAAGGGAGCATAGAAACATGATTAGAAAAATTGAGAAACCGAGATAACACTCCTGCTAGAACTGCGAATAAAATTGAATAAAGACTTACTAAGCAGGCACAGGGACAATATGCGGAAAAAATCAGTTTAGGTAAATCCACCCGCATATATGAATTCGTGGAAGGGGATGAAGTCCTTATATTGCTACTGTACGACAATAATAAATTGGAAGTAAGATAGAAAGGAACATTTAAGGTGAGAAAGAAAATGAATTATGTAAATTATACAATAGAATTAGATGGAGCAAGAAAAAAGAAGGAAGTTTACCATGTAAATTTACTTAGGAAATTTAATACTGAGAATGAAAAGGAAAGCCACAAAGATCCGTTGAAGCACTTCCTAATGATTTTAATTTCATGAAATAACAAGAAAATCCCCCCGGTTATAATACACCCAGAAGAAACATATTTAAATGCAATTGAATGACTTTCGTCAGAAACGCATCTGAACCAACCTCAGAAATGCCAATGAAATAAGTTATTCAAGGAATCGCGGACGCATTAACATATCGAAACGGAGAAAAGGCGGATATGGTACATAAAATACCAGTAAAAAAAACAAATAAAATAATACCCATACTTAATACAAGAAACTAATAGGCGAGACCGAATGCTTGATATAGGGGTTATAGAACCATCATACTCAGGATATACAGCGCCAGTCGTATTAGTCCTGAAGAGGGATGGTTCCAATTGATTTTTGTAGACTACACAAAACTGTATATTTTTTCGGAACCAGACGCCTATCATAAACCAGAAAAAAAAGACAAAATTCTAGAGTTAGTTGGCTCCGCAAAATTTATATCGATTTTAGACTTGGGAAGTGGATATTAGCATGTAAAACTGCACCCTGAAGTATCAGCAAAAACTGCTTTTATTGCACCTTTTGGGTTTTACCAGTTAAGACATATGCCTTTTGGACTTTTGGGCACCGGCAACATTCTAAAGACTAGTTGATTATATCTTAAAATTGGTTACATATACAAAAGCCTACCTAGATGACACTACAGTTTTTATGAACTCGTTCAATGAAAATATAATCCATTTGAAACAAGTGTTGTCCAAGCTCAAGAAAGCAGGACTAAACGTGATTAATGCTGGTTGATGCCGTCACAGACAGAGTACCTTGGACGCAAAATAGGGAACGATATAGTAACCCCGTTAATGTGGAAAAAAATTCGAAAAGCAGCAGTTCCAAATACAAAGAAAACAGTTCGGTCGTTTTTGGCATTGGGGGGATATTACCAAAGATTTATCCAAGATTTCTAAACGAATGCTAAGCCTTTCACGGAGTCAAAAATAAAAACGTATCTTAGACCCCATAAAATAGACGAAAATTAAACATAATACATTTGATACGCTTAAAAACAGTCTTTGAAGTGAAATAATACAGAAAAATCCAGATTTCTATTGCAATTTTTGCTGCAAACTGACAGTTTAGATAACGGACTAGGGGCAAACTTATCTCGAGAATCTAAGGAAGGGGAGGATCCAATCATATTTATACCCAGAAGAGTGTCAAAAATAAAATTTATTTATAGTGAAACTATAAAGGATTTTTTTGCAATAGTATATGTGGTAAAAAAAAACTTGAATATTATGTATATGGACGAAAACTTTAAATAATGACGGATTTAGCCATCAAGATGGCTAAATTCAATGAAACCAGATAACCAACGATTGGCAAACTCAGCCCTGTGCTAACAAGAATAATATTTCGAAATAAAAAATGAAGACAGGGAGAGATAACGATAATGCAGATGGCCTGCCGCCTTTGAATATATATATATATAATATATATATATATATATATATATATATATATATATATATATATATATATATATATATATATATATATATATATATATATATATATATATATATATATATATACATACTTATCTATATATATATATATACTAGCTGTTGGGGTGGCGCTTCGCGCCACCCCAAAACCTAGTTGGTGGGGGCGCTTCGCGCCCCCCCCCCCCCCCCCAAGCCACCCCCGCACGCGTAAGTCGTTACGCGCTATAATCAGAGCGTGAACATGTGAAATATTGTTTTTAGAGTATTTCTAGTTAACACACTACCGTTATTTCGAGTGAAACAAAATCAATAGTAGCCTTATGGTTAGGATATGATATACCTTTTTATAACGTCAACAGTCTGTCTTTTTCTCTTTTTTAAGAATAATCTTACAGTTATATTAGCGACAATCTCAAACGGGTGTAACGAATTAATACAGATGTATATAGGCTATAGTATACCTTAAATGTTGAAGTAAAATATATTGAAGATTAATTGTGGAGCAAGAAATCTAAAAGATAAAAACAAAGACTTTTATTGAACTTGCAAGTTTTATCAATAAGCCGATTTACAAATATTATTAAAAAACTTCTTACTTAGAGCACTGAAATCAATATTATACAGCTAAGAAAGGGAATTTATCATTATGATTTCATTCAATCAAGCGTTTTTCAAATAAGTGCCGAGAAATTTTGGGTAAGTATAATCACAACATCAAAAATATAAAGCTGCATCAAAACAACAACTTTTATTTGATAAATTCTTGACTCACTTTCAATTTATCTTGAAAATCTTTTTAATATGACAACAACGAGTATAAACCTTATAATGGAAACAAGTTTTTCTTGAATAAGCCTTTTCCATATTCACTTCAACCAATAGTTTTAAATGTTTTCCCCCGTACAATTAAAACTTTCTAAAAAAAAACAGAAAAGACCTTCTAAAAACAGGAAAACTACCTCCTTGTACTTTAGATATGCCGCTAAAGCCTTAACATGCACCTTTTTTTTAGCAAATCATTCGATCAAATTTAACGTATTTTTGGCTTTAAGCTTATATTTCCATATTATTGAAAAAGAATTAGAATTCAAACATTTTTTTGACCGAGCCTTTCAATATTTCCAGTGATTTCGTAAAAAACCCTTTTATTTTAAAAAAGGAAATATAATTAAAAGCTTTATCCTAAATAGAACTTTTCTTAATTCTCTTCAATAAGTGCTTTCAATTTTTTTCAGTTTTAAAGTGAAAACCTTCTAAAATCTATAGAAACTACATTCTGATAATATAGAAGCCCCCATCCTTATATTCTAGATATGGCCCTTAAGATTTAACATCGCTCCTTATTTAAAAAAAAAAAACATTTGATATAATTGAATAATTTTTCATCTTAATCCTATATTTCCTTATTGTTAAAAAGAATATAGAATGTAAAATATTCTTGAATGAACCACTATCTTAATTTCAGTGATTTTGCGAGAATTCTCTTTTTACTTAGAATTCCCACATTTTTTAAATAAGCATTTTCTTAATCCCTTTCAACCATTGGTTCCATATATTTTCCCTTTCAAAATTATAACCTCCTAAGACATTCAGAAATTATGCTCTAAAAACAAGGCAACCCCCTTCTTTCATTTAGACATGCCTATTAAATTTTGATATCGCTCCTTACTCTTAGCAAAACATTCGATTCATTTCAAGAAACATTATTCTTATAATTTAATATTATTTTTATATTTTTCTCTATTTTTTGGGTTCAACAAATCGAATACGGAAAAAATTCAACCTTGAAAGCAGAGTGGCACTCTGATTGACACTGATAAAGTTTATAAGACAGATAAGTTCCTACAATATACCAAAATTTATAATAAAATCTAAATAGTGCTTACATAACAAAAATCATTATTAAAAAATAAAAAAAAGTTTACATAAATCCAAAATAACCAATAGAAAAAAAATGATATCTGCAAAATATAAAATGCTTGTTACAAAACACATAAACTCTAAGAGTCTCAAAAAATTCAAAGAGAATACCAAAAATTCAAAACATTCAAAAGTGTTTTTTTTTTTGGAAAAAACTGATTTTTAAAAAATACAAAAAGTTTTGATAAAGCTACAAATTATTCTTATGAAATACAAATAAGTATGTTAAACAAATAAAAAATTGTTCTAATAATATAAGTAATAGTCACTGTAAAATATAAAACACTTGTTAAAAAAACATAAAAATTTAGACACTATCAAAAATGCTTCCAAGATATTACAGAAAGTTAAAAAAAAACCCAAATACTTCTTATCAAGCCAAAAAAAATTCTTAAAAGTAATAAAAAGTTTCAAAATCCAAAATAGTTCTTACAATACAAAAAAAAACATATTCTTAATAAATAAATAATACTTAAAATTACTACACAAATTTAAAATTGTTCAAAGAGAATAGGAAATAATTGCTGAAAAATACAATTACCGGTCAAAAACAAATAAATCTTACACAATTCAAAATACTTCTTACGGAATAAAAATGGTTGCTGCAAAACCCACAAATTCTAAGATACTTCTCAGAGAATAAAAAAAAATTCAAAAAAAAGCAAAATAGTTCTTAAACACAAAACAATTCTTTTACAATTGAACAGTGTTCTAACAAAATCCAATGTATTTCTTAAAATACAAATTTTTCCTAACAACACAAAAATACTTTACAAAAATCTAAAATAGTTCTAATAGAATTAAAACAGCTACTGCAAAATACAAAATGCTTGTTACATCGCAAAAGAATCTAAAAACACCGAATATAATTATTACGAAATACGAAAAAGTCAAAGAAAATCCAAAACAGTTCATACAAAATAAAAATTATTATTAAAAAATACTAAGCCTTCTGACAATTTCCAAAATAGTTACTAGGAAATAAAAAACATTCTTAAAAATAGAAAAAAAATACTTTACACAAATTCGAAATATTTCTAACGGAAAAAGATTTAGTTGCTGAAAAATAAAAAAATACTTGTTAATAGCGCAAAAAATATAACAACATCCACGATGCTTCTAATTTAATACAAAAAAATTGTAGCTAAATTTAAAATACTTCTTAAAAAAATAATATTTACGTAATAAAACAAAGTTCTGACAAAATCCAAAATATTTCCTACAAAATAATTTTTTTCTTAAAAAATAATAAAATAATTTACACGAATCCAAAATAGTTTTAACAGAATTAAAAATAGCTACTATAAAATACTAAACACTTGTCACCAAACCCCCAAAAAATATAAGAACGTCGAAAGTAAGTCTTACAGGATATAAGAAGTTCAACGAAATTCCAAATAGTTATTGAGAAACAAAAATAATTCTTAAACGATATAAAACTTCTGATAATGTCTAAAATAGTTGCTACAATTGAAAAACTATTCTTATAAAATGAAACATACTTCATGTAAATTCAAAATAGTTCTGACAGAATACAAAATAGTAGCTGCAAAATACAAAATACTTGATAAAAAACACAAAAATTCTAACAATAGCGACATTAAATCTGACAGAATTTAAGAAGTTCAATTAAAATTCAAAATTATTTTTACAAAAAAAAAAATTCTTAAAAATTGCAAAAAGTCTTCAAAACAGATCCAAAATAAATCATATGAAATAAAAATTATTCTTATAATATCAAAATAACTTTAAAAAAATCTGAAATAGTATTAAGAGAAAAAAAATTTGATACAAAAACAAAATAATCTTTTAAAACACAAAAAAGTTAAACAACATCAAAATTCTTCTAACAAAATACAAAAAAAAATCAAAAACATCCGAAATAGGTCTTATAAAAAAGATTTAATTCTTATAGAATACAAAAATCCTATGCAGAAATTTAAAATATTTTTCATATAATCCAACCGCTGCTAGGTTACATTAGACTAACGTGTTTCAAGCTAGGTTCATTTGATTTTTTTGGTGTAGCGTAACGCTAAATTTTATTTTTTCTGACAAGTATTTGTATTTTAGAGCCACTTTTTTTCTGTTAGAACTATTTTGGATTTGTGTTAAGTATTTTTCTTATGCGTAAGAATACTTTTGTCCTGAAGGAACTATTTTAGATTTTGTAGAGCTTTTGTATTTTATAATAATTATATTTGTCTTGTTAGAACAATTTTGGATTTTGCTTGAACTTTTTGTATTATGTAAGAATTCTTTTGAACTTTCCTAGAATTTTCGTTTGTAATAGATATTTGTGTTTTGTGACAAATATTTCTTATTCTGTTAGACCTATTTTGAATTTGGGCTGTATAGTTTCTATTTAATAATAATATTTGTTTTATTTTGTATGAGCTATTTTGGATTTGCTTATAACATTTTGTATTACGTAAGGATTCCTTTTGTTTTGTAAGAACTATTTTGGCTTTGTTTAATATTTTTGTGTCTTGTAACATATATTTTGCATCTTGTCGTTTCTATTTTTGGTTCTGTTATTTAAATAAAATAAAATAAAATTAATTTGGATTTTGTAAGAAAAAAATTTGTTTTGCAGCAAGTCTTTTGGATTCTATTCGAAGTTTTTGTATTATGTAAGAAATATTTTTGTTTTGTAAGAACTGTTTTGGATTTTTTTATATTTTTTCTGCAAGTACTCAAAATTGTAAAATAACTGTGCTTCCTAGTGTTAAATTAAATAAAAAAGACATGTTTTTTTAACTGAAAGTTAGGAGCGACAATAAAATTTAAAACGAACAGAAATTACTTCGTATATGAAAGGGGTTGCTTCCTCATCAACGCCCCACTCTTCACGCTAAGGTTTGACCCTTTCTCTCAACTCTACTTTTTAAAACAGTGAGTAACCTTACAGTAAAGAGCGGGGTGTTGATGAGGAAGCAGCCCGTTTCATACACGAAGAAATTTCTGTTCGTTTAAGTTAAATGTCGCTCCTTACTTTCAGTTTAAGAGATTTTGAGAAAAAAATTGATTTTGAGAAAATGATCTTGAGAAAACATGAAGGGGGGAGGAAGCCTAGTTGCCCTTCTATTTTTTGGTTTACTTAAAAAGGCAACTAGAACTTTTAATTTTTTACGAATGTTTTTATTAGTAAAAGATATACGTAAATTATAAATTAGCATACGTACCGAACTTTTGTATTCTTATGTTTTTATTACATATATGAGGAGAGTCACCCCCTCGTCAGTACCTCGCTCTTTACACTAAAGCTTAAATTTTGTCCAAATTCATTAAGAATGACCCCTAAATCACAAAGGCCGTAGAATAAAAAGTTGAAATTACAAAAAATACTTTAGCGTAAAGAGAGAGGTATTAGGAGGAGGTGAGAACCTCATATGCGTAATAATTTCTGTTCGTTTTAATTTTTAATGCTGTTCTTTACTTCCAGTTGAAAAAAACTTTTTCATATTTATTTTTTCATTGTTTTTTTAATAATGCGAAGAAATTCTGTGCTTCGTTCATGGAAATTTTCTTCCCCCATGACAAACTCCTCCATGGAAAGTTCCCCCAACATATTCCATCTTCTCAACCGCTCTCCCAACCAAAAAATCCCCCTGAAAATGTCTGTACACTTTCCAATGACCATTACTATATGTAAGCACTGGTCAAAGTTTGTAACTTGTACCCCCTTCCACGGAGACTGTGGGGGATTAGGTCGTCCCTAAAGACATAGTTATAAGGTTTTTCGATCACGATGAACAAAATGGCTATCTCAGAATTTTGATCCATTGACTTTGGAAAAATAATTAGCGTGGGAGGGGGCCTAGGTGCCCTCTAATCTTTTTGGTTACTTAAAAAGGGCACTAGATCTTTTCATTTCCGTTAGAATGAGCCCTATTTCACCATTCTAGGACGAATGGGTTAATACGATCACCCCTGGGGGAAACACGCATCCGTGAACCGCCTTCTGGCAAAAAATACAAAATTGCACATTATTATAGATAGGAGCTTGAAACTTCTACAGTAGGGTTTTCTGATACGCTGTATCTGATGGTGTGATCGTTAAGATTCTATGAAATTTAGGGGGTGTTTCCCCCTATTTTCTAAAAAAGGCAAATTATCTCAGGCTCATAAATTTTGATGGGTAAGACAAAACTTATATATTTAGAATTTGCATTAAAATGCAACCCTTTTGATGTAGCTATTGGTATCATAATTCCATTTTTTAGAGTTTTGATTATTATTGAGCCGGGTCGCTCCATAAGAAAAAGAACCTGGGAGGAAGCCTAGTTACTCTCCGATTTTTTGGTTTACTTAAAAACGCAACTAGAACTTTTAATTTTTTACAAATGTTTATTTTAGTAAAATATATTTGTAACTTAAAAGTTAGCTTACGTAACGAACTTTTGTATTCTCATGTTTTTATTACATATGTGAGGGGGGTGCCCTCCCCCTCGCCAGTACCTCGCTCTTTACACCAAAGTTTAAATTTTGTCCAAATTCATTAAGAATGACCCCTGAATCACAAAAGTCATAGAATAAATAGCTGAAATTACTAACAAAAAATTTTAGCGTAAAGAGCGAGGTATTAGGAGGAGGTGAGAACCTCATATGCGTAATAATTTCTGTTTGTTTTAAGTTTTGATGCTGCTCCTTACAACCAGTTGAAAAAACTTTTTCATATTAATTTTTTCATTGTCTTTTTTACTAATGCTAGAAAATCCTCAGCTCCGTTCTTGAAAATTTTCTTATCCCATGAGAAATCCCTCCTTGGAGAGTTCCCCCAACATATCCCATTTTCTCAACCCCTCCCCCAACCAAAAAATGCACCTGACAACGTCTGTACACTTCCAAATAACCATTACAATATGTAATCACTGGTAAAGTTTGTAACTTGTAGCCCCTCCCAAAGGGACTGTGGGGGAGTAAGTTGTCCCTAAGGACGTAGCTATGGGGTTTTTCGACTACGCTGAACGAAATGGCTATCTCAGAATTTTGATTCTTTGATATAGGAAAAATGATTAGCGTGGTTGGGGGCCTAGGTACCCTCCAATTTTTTCGGTCACTTAAAAAGGGCACTAGTTCTTTTCATTTCCGTTAGAATGAGTCCTCTCGCAACATTCTAGGACCACTGGGTTCTTGCTATCAGTCCTGAGGAAAAAAATCAAACAAAAAAAAATAAACACGCATCCTTGATCTGCCTTCTGGCAAAAGTACAAAGTTCAGCATTTTTGTAGATAGGAGCTTGAAAATCCTACAGTAGGGTTTTCTGATACGCTGAATCTGACAGTGTGATCGTTACGATTCTATGACTTTTAGGGGGTGTTTCTCCTATTTTCTAAAATAAGGCAAATTTTCTCAGGCTCTTAACTTCTGATGGGTAAGCTCCTTTGGAAGGCGTCCTGGTGAAAACCTCGGAGGGGGCTCATTCGATTGGAAATTAACGTTTCTAGTCATTTTCAAATTCCCAATATTGTCAAATGGCAACCAATTTCAACCAGGCCTTTTCCTTTCAATTTATGAGATCATAATTTTGTGATAGCAATTTTGTTCCAATTATACCAAGGATTGAATAACTATGCTTCTGTGTTTGACAACTCATCGCTCAAGCTCACGGTACAAGGCCTGTAAGTTATGCATGCTGCCTGTTCTTAAAACCTAAGGTTCTTATGGAGAGGTTTATATTATAAACTTTGGAGGAAGCTCATTAAAGTAGAAATCGTAATTTGGAGTTCCATTTTAAGAGTCAAAAGTAATGTAAGGGCAAACCTTCTGCTCAACATCATTTCCCCCAAAAGTTTATTCAATCAATATTTTTAGATAGCAAGTTTGTAGAAAATAGTATAAAGGTCAGACAACTATGCATCTGAGGTTTCCCTCCAGCCTCGAGAGTAAGGTTTTGTAAAATTTGCAATATATCTATTGTTAACATACAAGGTCCCAAAAGCTAAGACATTGAGTAGAAACTTTAGAGAATGTTGAGGGGTATGTTATACTAAAACAAAGGGTGCAATGTTTATCTAGTTTGAATGCTACCAGCCCTTTCTAGGCCCTTATTAATTGTTTTTCCTCCCAAAACATTTGTTGAAAAATTTAAAATTGATATGTGAATCGAAAATAGCCAAATTTTCATATTACTATGCTATTGGGTTTACTTAGACCGCTTAAGTGTTAGAGTGGATTAAATATAAAAACTAGTTTTTTAAATGAAAGTAAGGAGCAACATTAAAACTTAAAACGAACAAAAACTACTGCGTATATGAAAGGGACTCTTTCTCTTAACTCTATATTTTAAAACAGTAAAAAAAATTAGCGTAAAGAGCGGGGCGTCGAGAAGGAAAAGCCCTTTTCATATACGGAGTAATTTCTGTTCGTTTTAAGTTTTAATGTTGTTCCTTACTTTCATTTAAATTTTTTATTTTTTTTATTTAATTTCTGAATGTTTTGAATCAATGCATGTTTCGATTTTGGCTCTCCGCAGAGGAATAATTAAAACAAAACTAGTATATGTATTTGTTGTGGCTAAATGGCTTTCTCATAATTTTGATCGAATGATTTTGAGAAAAAAAGAGCGGGGGAGGAAGCCCAGTTGCCCTCCAATTTTCGGTTAATTAAAAGGCAACTAGAACTTTAAATTTTTTACGAATCTTTTTATAATTAAAAGATATACGTAACTTATAATTTAGCTTACGTAAAGATCTTTGGTATTTTCACGTTTTTATTACATATATGAGGGGGTTTGCCCCCTTGTCAGTACGTCGCTCTTTACACTAAAGCTTAAATTTTGTTCCGATTCATTAAGAATTACCCCTGAAACACAAAAGCCGCAGAATAAAAAGTTGAAATTACAAAAAAATACTTTAACGTAAAGAGCGAAGTATTAGGAAGAGGTGAGCCCCTAATATTGGTAATAATTTTTGTTCGTTTTAAGTTTAATGCTGCTGCTTACTTCCAGCTGAAAAAAAACTTTTTCATATTTATTTTTTCATTGTTTTTTTAAGTAATGCTAGTAAATCCTGCGCTCCGTTCATGGAAATTTTCTTCCCCCATGACAAATTCCTCGATGGAACGTTCCCCCAGCATATTCCCCTCTTCTCAACCCCTGCCTCCAACCAAAAATTCCTCCTGGAAAAGCCTGTACACTTCCCAATAACCATCACTATACGTAAGCACTGGTCAAAGTTTTGAACTTGTAACCCTTTCCACGGGGACTCTGGGGGAGTAAATCGTCTCCAAAGACATAGTTATAAGTTATTCAACTACGCTGAATAAAACGGCTATCTCAGAATTTTGATCCGTTGACTTTGGGAAAATGATTAGCGTGGGAGGGTGCATAGGTGCCCTCCAACTGTTTTGGTCACTTAAAAAGGGCAATAGACCTTTTCATTCCCGTTAGAATGAGACCTCTTGCAATATTCTAGAACAACTGGGTCGATACGATCACCCCTGGGAAAAAAAAAACAAATAAACAAATAAACACGCATCCGTGATCTGTCTTCTGGCAAAAAATATAAAATTTCACATTTTTGTAGATAGGGGCTTGAAACTTTTACAGTTTGTATTTCTGATACGCTGAATCTGATGGTGATATTTCCGATAAGATTCTAAGACTTTTAGTGGGTGTTTCACCCTATTTTCTAAAATAACGCAAATTTTCTCAGGCTCGTAACTTTTGATGGGTATAACTAAACTTGATGAAACTTAAAATATTTAAAATCAGCATCAAAACGCAAAGCTTTTGATGTAACTATTGGTATTAAAATTCCTTTTTTAGAGTTTCGGTTACTATTGAGCCGGGTCACTCCTTACTACGAACTGTTTGATAGTGCATAGTATGGTTGCTTTTTGGCCAAAGCTATAATTGGGCTATTTTATATAATTACTCCATTTTCAGAGTTTTGGTTACTATTGAGCCGGGTTGCTCCTTACTACAGTTCGTTACCACGAACTGTTTGATTTACAATAAGACATAACACGTACAAAAAAAACATACTGTTTTTGTCTTGTTTTCAGATGGACGTATCATCAATATTTAACAAACAGCTAATGGTCTTAAAAAAAAAACACAAACTCTATAATATTGAAACTTAAAACTTTTTGCTCTGTTAAATTTAAGACTCTGTTTAGACATCCTGCTTAACAGAACAGGAAAGGCAATGAGAACACGGAATAAAATGGGGAGGAAAGACTTTCCTGGACTTGGATTAGGCTGAGGGCTTAAGAATTTTAGATGAAAGTTTAAGCAAAATGAATGAAACGTAGATGTTTAAGTTCAATTTTAATTTATTAACATAATACGCATAACAAATAAAATACACTGGGTTACCACGGAGAGACAGAGCTCGTGATTGTGGTGACCCCATAAATATTTACAATATAAATAATAATAGTTGAAGATCCAAAACCCGAGTCAACGGCCCACCACACAAAGCTTTTTCACACAAATCACCACACAAAACATGTTTGCGACTTCATGGGACGAGAATAGGTTTTAAGAACTATGTTAAGTCACTAAGGATAGGAAGAAGTGAAGATGAGAAGGCGACGTAGGGTAAACAAAAGATTGACAAGATGACCAGCTTTGCCTACTTCGGTAAGTCTTTCGGCCAAGATTAGAATATTGGAAGCTGCTGTGATTATAGGGGCAGAATATTGCTCTGAAGCATGGGCACTCCGAAAAGTGGACTAGGATTTGCTTCATATGTTCCAGAGAAACTACCTACGCATTGTTTTGGGTGCCCGGCTGTCTGACCGTATTGCATTCAGTACGGCTAGGAAGAAGGGAAGATGATGAGGTGACGTAGGGTAATGAAAAGATTGGTAAGGTGGGCAGTTTCACTTACCTTGGTAGTATTATTAGTAAAGAAATTGTGAGCAGTGAAGATATTAGAATACCCAAGGCTCAGGGAGTTTGTTTACAGTTAAAAAACGTTTCGAAGAGTAGGAAGACAAGAAAGTTAGCCTTCCAGTCAAAATTAAAATGTTTGAAACTACAGTGATGACAGTGACCACATATGGATTTGAAACATGGGCACTCCAAAAGGAGGATGAATATTTGCTACATATTTTCCAGAAAAATTGCCTAAGCATTGTTTTGGGTACCTGGCTGACTAACCGTAGTGAAAACTGTAGGCTCTATGAAAAATATCGTTAAACACCACTTTCTTGGGTTTGAGATGACCAAGGCAAGTTTTGCGGATGGACGATGTCAAAATACGGAAGATGGTCTTTTCCGGCCAACCGTCTAGGGCTAAGTTGAATATTGTTCGTCCTCATTTAGTGTGGGAATATGTCGTAAAGTAAGATATAAATGAAATGGAAACCTTCTGATAGGATGTAAAGAGGGAGGTTTTGGCTAGATTTGGATTGAGTAGTGGCTTTCGTAGCTTGTTTGCCTAAGGTGGCTTGATGCTCTGGTGAGTTTTTAGTAGTAGCAGTAGTATTTCTTGGGTATTTGGCCCATATTTACATATTTCTGTGTGTACCCCCTCTCCTCGTTACCTCTCCCTTGTTATTTTCTAAAATGTAAATTTTGTACCTACAAATATTACTCACACAGCTAACCTACATTTCTTTTCACTATGCTAACTTTTCTAACCCTTAACTAGTAATAGAAAATTTCAATTAAAAAAAAATTATTCATATCCGTATCAAATATATTACATCTGCACTCCGTAGCCAGTATAGTCTGCTATTTCTGTTCTCTTTCTCTCAGTCTGCCCTATCCCTTTTGAGATTTCCATTACTAAGGTTTCAATCGGTAAACTTTTTTAATTATTGAAAACATATCTATTTTTTTTTGTTAATTTTGTGTCTTTTTATAATTGTTTTTTTACTGCATTATAGAATAACCTTTTCTAATCTCTCACCTACCCTTGCCAGAAAAGAAAAACTAAAATCCATTCTAATCTGAAGCGTTATTCCTTTAAACTCTATTTTCTCCCACAAATCTCCTTTTGTTTATGTGTTCTAGCATATTATTAGCAAAGAATAAACAAAACTGTTTCCTTCTACTTTAGACTAAAAAGTTTCTCATTTTTCTTACACCTCATAATCCTTACTATTTTTAATTTTGTTCCCAGATAATTTCTTACACCATAATCTTTCTGCTGCTTTTCCCTTTTCCTCCACGAGTATTAGCCAAAATGCAATATTATGTGGACTATTTTTCCCATATTCCCCTCGTCATATATTCTTAGGGAATGATGTTTTTTCTAGATTAACTTCATCTTTTTTACCTTTATCACTTACAAATTTTTTTGCATGTTTTTCTTTAAATCTGTACTTGCTTCTTGTTTTTTATATTCAAACTTTATGTGACAAAGTGTCTCTAGTTTCTTATCGCACAACTTACACATTCCAGTACTACCACTCTTTTTCATCTTTATTTCCAACTCCTCGGTGGGTAAGCAATTATATATAAAACAGAAGTTTTGTTCTTTAACTTTTTGTTACAACAGGCAATTTATTAGTAGCATTAAACTTTTGTCCACAACTTCTTCACTGTAAATACCACGAGGAAGCTGTTTTTTTTCTAAATATTCCCTAAGCCTTATTTATGAAAAATTTCCAAACTTATATCAAGCGATAATTCTCATTTTTTATTTCATTTATTCTTCAGTGGTTGTCTATGTTTCGGTATGTATTTCTTTTTTTCGTGTTTCATCCCAAGCCATTGTTTCTGATTCAAGTTCAAATTTAAGTTCTATTTATTTTCATAAGATAACAGTAACAAAAACAATATTCCAAAGGACTCAACGGCCCGTTATTTTGGAAACGGCATACAATAAATAAAGAATCATAAAACTTGTCATAAACATAGTAACCAACATCTAAATATAAATATATAAGGAAAGAAATCAACTCACCAGCAGTCCCCACGAAACAACGACCCTCACTTCACCCAACAAAAAAAACAACATAAAATTCTCTGTGTCTTTGAGGATACAACAGCAGCAAAACAACAACCCAGAAAAATATAATAATAATAATAAATAAACTATAAGAAACATTTAATAAGAAGCCTTTAATAAGAAACTTTTCATCTGTGTCTTAAGGGAGCCAAGTGTTCGTGACTATCGGATCTCAGGGGGAACCAAGTTCCAAGCACGCCCTACAGTCACAACCAGGCCAAAGTCTGAACGAACCGAGAGACTAGCTGGAATCATCACATTCTCCTGGTTACGAACCATACACAAATTTACTTTTCCTACTTGTTTGAGCAGTCCCGAAAAATAGCATGGGAGATCTCCCTTGAAGTACTGATATGCCAACGAAGATAGAGATAAAACAGAAATATCTTTAATTTTGAGGAGGTCAAGAGGAGTGTGTGTGGCCGACTGGAGAATATTAGCCACTTTCTCATGAAGACTGTGAATAGGAGCAAGTACCGATGGAAATGTGGACATCAACACAGACGAACAGTAACATATATAAGAGTAAATCAGAGAGAAGTATAAAAGACGAAAGATAGAGAAAGGAAATAAACTCTTTAATTTTCGTGATGATCCCGAGTCCACGGGAAATTTTCACTCTTATTATTTGAACACGCCACCTAAATGATAAATTTTCCTCCAAAAGATCTCCCAGGAATCGCATATATCGTTCCGGGGGACGACTTATGGAGCCTCTTGGTGTATGAAGCTCAGTAATTCTGGGGCAGCTCACACCTTTAAGAGAAAAATAAGAAGGTATGACTTTTTTAAATTTAAAGTTAGTCGATTTATGCAAACCAAAAGTGTATTTTTTCAGTCATTACTTGAAGCTTTAGAATAAGGGATGATTCATCCGGAGCTGAAAGCACCTAAAGTAGTGTCATCTGCAAATGCTATTAATTCTTCTTGACTATCAGGTGTGAACAACAACGTACTCCGAGAGTAAGATTTTGACACAATCCACAGCAAAAATTGTTAATTGGGGTGCTAAAAAGTCAGTAGGGATCGTTCACATACATGAGGAAGAAGGTTGGCCCAAGAATAGAACCTTCGGGTACTCCGTATTTAATTGGAACTTTTCCGTCTGTAACTTCTATTGCAATAGATCTGTCAGTTATGTATGAACTCTTTTATTTTATTTACATTAAAGTTAGTTGACTTATATACTTGATTATGGACTATGCTTCCCCACGGACAGCAAGATGACAAAGTTTACCAATGAGAATATTGTGTGTTAGGCTGTCAAAAGCTTCCCTTACATCAAGAAAAATGGCTTCAGGAATAAGATTAGAATCTAAAGATCGTCGTATAAACTGAAGAGATCTATTACAAGCTTGTTCTGTAGAATACTCTGCGCGACACCCAAACTATATCTCAATGTTTTTTTCTATGGTTTTATTGTCTGTTTTTAATTTTGGTGAAAATGTATTATTCCTTATCAACTTGTAGAATTCAATCGCTATTTGTTTTCGATTTGTTTTATTGAATTATGGAACAACGAACAGATTCTACAATACTGGGCAAGTATCAGCATTGGCCTTCTGATGTACAGTTAGACTTCATCGATATGCTTGTCTGAGGTTATAAAAAACCCTAGATGGCTCATGGCATAGAACTGAAATTTTTGTTGGATATTTTAGGGAACGGTAAACAGCTACTGAGAAGCAACCATCCCTCTTTCTGTTTTTAGGTTATCTCTTCCCTGATTAATGTTAAAAATTGATCTTGTAATAATAATTAAATGGCTTAGAAAATAAGCCTTAAGAGATGCTGTGCACTCATATAACTGTGGGCAAGGATTATAAACTATGTAATTTGACCTATTTTATATGAAAAACTAATCATTGGGAAAATAGGGAAGGTTTAATTCTAGATTTGTTCCAAAATACTAAGAATATTAACGTGAAACCTAGAGAATATAGAAAGGCATGTTAAAATCAATCTAAATATACTATATGCATTTTTTTTCTTAGACTGTAAGAAATATTAAAAAAACAGCTAAGAATATTAGGTTTAAACTTTCAGGGGAAAGTTTCCCGTGCTGGAAGATCTTCAAAAGTGGTCGACGAGCAGCCAGTCCCCTTCCTAATTCTATATAAGCTGCCCTTATTCCAAAAACGAGTCACTAAAATTTCTAAATAGCTATCTTTTTTAAAATAATTTAAAGGTAAGGTAACTATGGCTCTAGGAATGACATAAAAACCTGCAGCCCTCGGGGCTGCTGTATCCAGTCTTAAAGGTTTCCCATTACTTGTATTTAGGGCTGGTTTTTGAAAAAAGGGATAAGTTTCATCTTAAGTCACCAAAAAGACAATAAATATTAAGGCTAAACACTTAGAGATGTTTTGGAAGATCTCAAACAAAATCAAAGCGAACCATGTGCAGGAGTATTTTTTTATAGACACATCTTAAATATCTTAGGAAGAGCTAATGATATGAAGTTGAAACTTTAAAGTCATGCTATAGAGGTTTATTGAAGCTGAAAGAAAGGCAACCAACCCTCCCCCACAATCCATTTAGATGATCTCCCTATCACTCATAGAGGTCTTAAAATCATTGTATACCAAATAGTCACGTCTAATATCCATGCTTATGGGGATCCAATCTCCTCTTACATGTTGGATTTACCATTGCGAAAGAGTTTGAATCTGGGTGTTTCTGAAAAGCCTAATGATATTAATGTATTATTTTTTGGAAAATTTAAGGGGTATGTTAAGCTAAATCAAATTATTCTAAATGTATCAAAGTTATCAAAAGTTCATTTCTGCAATATTTTAGGAGCGTGTAAGGGTATTAACTTGTCACTTTCAGAGCCACAACTACTACAGCTAGTATTGAGTTTCTAAATGAGACTGGTTGCTGCTGCAACTATGACTACTTTGGACTCTGAAAACTTCCAGCTGGGACTGATCACAAATGCAATTATGTCAACTTGTGAATGCTTTCAGAGAATGTTGAGATGGATACTGAACTTGAAAACTTCAATGTTGAAAAAAAATTAACTTAAAAATTAAATTAACTTTGATGTTTTGACGAACCTTAGATGTTAAAAGGAAGGTGTTGATTTTGATAAGGGTAAGATTTAAAAAATTGAAACTTTGGCAAATTGTTTGAAAAAAAGAATTTTTTGAAAAAAAATATATTCAGTGAAAATTCAAAAACCATATTGAACTAGAAATTAGAAAAATATTCCTACTATAATTCAAAATCAAACAGTCAGGAATTACTATTCAAGAATAAATCAACCTTAAAACGAACAAGAACTAAATAAACATGCATAGCAAACAAACCCACTGCATGAACTAATGTAAACTAATAAATGATTCCTAAAAAAACTAAAATTTAAACTCACCATTCAATTGAACAGACAAAAGTCCCTACGAACAAGATCTTAGCCTTATCCCCCCTTCCCTTTCTCAAGCTCCAAGACTCCAAAGGCCCAGTGCGCTGTTTCCACTTTTCTAAAATTGAAATATTTTACAGATATTTTTTTTGTACTTGCTACATTGAACATAAAACTAAAAAATCACAGTGATATAATCTTGAATTGCTGAGCTTTTGGCAGTTACTATCGATCCATGTCAAACATTCTATCATTACAAATGAAATTTTATCGGTTTTCTCTCCAAGGACTGTTCAAGAAACATATAATTTTAATCAAATCACAAATGAAGCAGTAGGATTTAGACTAATAAAGCTCTTATTGGGTTGAAAGGCCTAATAAATATCTAAGATTCAAGAACGTGTTGTAAATTTGTTATCCAGGACTTTATATGTATTATACAACAAATCTTCCTTTGTTTGTAAAAATTTAAAACAACCCATTGTCATTGCCGATTTTTAAACTATGTTTATTGAGAAAACACAAACTTAAGTGGAATATGCTTCTTAAGAATGATATTTAAGAAGAAAAAATAAATATGGTTGGGTTTTACGGTGTGTAAAAGTTACCAGTCCACATGTCCAAAAATAAAAATTTGTAAGGCTCAGTAGCATTAATATCGTACATTTGTCTAAAACAAAAGTCAGACTGGTCATCAGAAATAAGATCCGGTTTTTAACTATGTATAAACTGAAGCTGAGTAGGAAAAAATTTACAAAACTTATATTAGCTTGTACTTTTTGGATTGGTCTTATTTACTACTTTTTAATCAAATATAGAACGGAATTTTCTAAATGTTTAACTTTTGAAGAAATGTTATTCAAAACAGTTAGGATGGACGATAAATGCTTAATTGAACACATACGAAAAATGCGATTAGTTGTTCCATCAATATTGCCGTACAATTTGACAACTAGATTTGATAATGTGAAGTCTGGTTTGACTGACCTAACTCCAATTCAAAGTATTATAATGGATAAATTTGCCCCTTGGCTTGAAGCTGTATTAGCAGTAGAAACATTTGTGCCAAAGGTAAAGTAGACTTAATCTTAATTCTTCAAGCTCTTTACTTATAACTTACATATTTAAACATAATTCGAACCTTTTGTTATTCAAATCTTTGGATTTAAATTGATTTTTAACTGTTAATCATGAAGAATATTCCTAAAACCATGAATAGTGAATAAATTCCGTGTAAATGAAAGTTCAGTGTTATAAATATTGATACATTATAGTTTGCAATTATAAAATCAAATGTAGCTTTCAAATCAATTGCAGATATTATGACATGACGAAAGAAAAATTGGCTAAAAACTAAAAAGTGGAATATCAATAGTTGTATACATACATATAAATATATATATATATATATATATATATATATATATATATATATATATATATATATATATATATCAATGAATATATATATATATATATATATATATATATATATATATATATATATATATATATATATATATATAGTCAGTACATTTATATATATATATATATATATATATATATATGTATATATATATATATATATATATATATAATATATATATATATATATATATATATATATATATATATATATATATATATTATATATATATATATATATATATATATATATATATATATATATATATATATATATATATATATATATATATATATATATATATATATATATAAATGTACTGACTGTTATCTGTTGTCTCTCTTTTACAATATGACGTCATCTAATATATTCAAAAAGAAAGCATCACTAAGTCTGTTATTTGTTCCAATATGACGTCAATATATATAAGAAAGCTTTCAATTTAATACTTGACGTCATATTCAATATGACGTCTTATTCAATATAAATATATGTGGCTCAGAGAAAAGATATCATTATATTGTGGCTAAAAGAGAAAGTATCACTAATTTAAAGAAGAAATTATCCTATAATGTCATCAAAAACGGAAGACCAGGGAGATACAACAGAACAACGCAAAACAATGCTTGCGCCTCAAAAAGAAAGGGCCAGATTAAGAATGTCCAATTTACGTCAACGAAGGCCAGTCGAGGAACAACAAGATCAACGCAAAAAGAGACTTAAAGCTGACAGAGATAGTAAAAAAGGAAGGCCTGTCAATGTATTACAAAAGCAATGTGTGTGTAATCGCCTGGCATTCAGGTCCTTTCCTTCCGACGAATTTAGCTTCAATCAAGATGTTCAAATCGAAACTATGTCTGAAATTTCTCCCTATTGCAATGCCTTGAAATTTAATGGTGAAACAATGGGAAGGTTTTGCACCTCAGGAAAAGTTAAGCTTCTTAAACTGGCTGCCCCACCACCGCAGTTGAACACTTTGCTTACTAGGTATAGGTCTGAATCAAATCGTTTTTGAACAAACTTCAGGAAATACAACTCATGTTTCCAAATGACGTCGTTTGGTGCCCAAATTGAAAATCAAGTTTATCTTATGCGTACTTTCAAAGTGACAATCTTTATGGTCGGTGATCAGTTCTTACCTCGAGATATTATTCTTTATAGCCAAAGCAATCAGTCGACAAGAACTGTTAAAACTCATCGATGCTAAGATGCCCTACAATATCTTATCATTTTTGGGATTGAGCTGACGTCCATCACTTTAATATTAAATTGATAAATCACGTCACTAACAAAGAAATGAATAAGAAAACTAGCGCAATGAAATATTATGCATATATATTACTGATTCGTTAAAATGAAGAAAATTATATTTTAAAATGCCGTATATTTTTTCACCAATACATTGTTGATATGTCTGCAAAGACTGAATAAAAATGTTTGCTATTCATCCGTCTGAATCAGACAAAGTTCCACTCTGAACAATATATTCGTTTGCGAAATGCAGTTGTAAATGACGGTAATACCACTAATGTTGGAAGAGTAACGATTTTATCTTTGTCATATGCTGGTATTCCACGTCAAATGCATGAAAATGCCCAAGATGGCATTGCGTATTTTCGTCTCCAAGGTCGTCCAGATTATTTATTACTTTTACATGTCAACCTGAAAACTTTTTATTTATGGGCACACGTAAATACACTAAAATTAACTATAAATTTGCGTTTCCGATTTTGAAAACAATCACTCTGATGAAACAATTTCAGATAAATTGCTGAAAATTGGAAACGCAATGTTCCCAGATGACTCGATTTCAGGACGTATACAAATTCCTCCTGAACTTTGTAATTTAGTGGTATGAAAAATATTTTGTTTGAAAAGGTATTTCCGAATATTCTAAACAATTATGTAAATCATAAATGGCTACGTGAACGAGCAATTCTGGCAGCCAAGTACATAGCCATCCAAGAAATCAGCAATATTCTTCTGACCAAGATTCGAGACCAGGCAGTCATTTACAATTCACTCTTAAATCGCATGTAGCGGTTAACTATTCATCAGAATTTTTAAATTCCCTGGATCTCCCAGGGTTTCCACCACACGTGCTATAACTAAAAATAGACGTACCAATAATAATGTTGCGAAATATTAACCCACCAAAGTTTTGCAATGGCACGCGATTTGCCGTAAAAAAATGGAAGACGTAATAAAGGCGACAATCTTGACAGAGCTTTCTGAAGGTAAGGCTGTTCTTATTCCTCACATTCCTATGATTCCAACTGATCTCCCTTTTTGAAAAAGTGTAATTCTCAATAAGATTAGCATTTGCAATCAGCATCAACAGAGCTCAAGCGTGGTCATCAGAAAAATGTGGAATAGATCTTAATACGGATTGTTTTTCCCGTGGACAAATATATGTTGCATGTTCTAGAGTCAGTAAACCGGACAATCAATTTATATGCACGGGCAAATTGACAGCAAAGAATGTTGTATATCCACACGTTTTACGCAGTTAAAAATTAGCACCTTGCAGGCATTTTTCAAAGAGAGAAATTACCAAAAGAAAGCGTGTCGATGTATTACAAGAGCAACGCAAAGCCTAGCTTGCGGCTGAAAGAGAAAGTAAAAAAAGAATGCGTGTCGAAGAATTACCAGAGTATATAAGAGGAATTACCAGTTGTATATCCGCAAGTTTTATGCAGTTAAAAACTAGCACCTTGCAAACGTGTTGCTGGGGCAAGTTCCAGAAAAAAACAAACTAAGAAATAAAGAAGATAAATAAAATGAAAAAAGAAAAAATTAAAAAAAAACTAAAAAACGTAAACAACTAATAAAAACCAAAATGAAAAAAAAAACGAAAAAAAACTTAAGTCATGGCTAATTGTAGAAAAAGCCAAGACATATTGTTCAATTAAGTGAGAAGAAAAACGTGGTATTAATTTCCCCCGTTTCATTGCCGACGCTACCATCTCCAAAAGATGCTACACCACTCATGTCACTCCACAATGGCGAACTAGAGTCAATCTGTTGGAGGGTCTCTCCGGGGAATACACGCTGGTATACTGATATAACGGACAGTTTTGCAGCATACTAGAAAATTGTCTTTTGAAAATGTTCTACCTTGTTCATCACGCTAGGTTGAGCCAAAATATTTGAAAGCTAGCAAATATATTTGGTCTTAGGCAGGTTGAATCAAGAATTTAGAATTAAAACATGAGACCCATAATTTCGCCCAGAATCAGAGGCAAACAAGCATCTGAAGTTAGAGTATGGGCCATTGTACAATGGGCGTCAGGCAAGGCAATTGATTCCATTTATAAACTTAAACATTTTTTAGACTAATAAAAAAGTTAATTTAATGTTAGTTGAAGACCAATTTTGAATGTTATACAGTGGACATGGGCTAGATGGGAACCCCAAATTAAAATGACTAAATTGTTGGTATGTTTGTAGCGGATGGAATATTAAAAAATGAAAACAAATTAAAAGTAAAAAATAAGGGGTAACAAGAATTCAAAAACTTAAATAAAGAAAACCATAACTTTGAAGCTTAGTAGATATCATTGTTAGAAATTGGACTTGCTTTAATAAACATCTTTGAAAAAACTACAATAGAACACAATGGACAATGAGAATCAATATATTGAAGCCTAACGCGTGCCGTTCTGGGGCATGGTGGCGAAGCCGCGGGGACCCAGCTAGCATATATCTGTATATACAAAAATAAGTTGCATGTTTGTGTGTTTTTCCATGTTTGTGTGTTTGTCTGCATGTGACGTCATTATGAGTATGTAAGGCGTTGCACATGACGTCAAAGGCTTTCTATATGACGCCATTATAAGTATATAACAGGGGGAATCGAAGACAAATTTTAGTATAAATCTTACAATGATAGAAGAAACAGCCGAGGAGGCTGCTCAAAGAGTTAATTTAAAAAGGAATTTTAGTATAAATCCTACAATGGCAAAAGAAACAGCCAAGGAAGCTGCTCAAAGAGTTAATGCCAAAAGGCTTCGTCCTTTGAGTATTTGATACCTGTAAACGGTACTATACATGACACTTACCGTAGTGCGTACAAAGCTCTGAATTTATTGGAGAATGACCAACATTGGGATAACTGCATCAATGAAGCGTGCGAAACGTCAACTGGAAGTCAAATTTTTGTATTGTTTGGAATCATACTAACAACTTGCTCTCCTTCAGCTTCTACAGAGTTATGGGAAAAATATAAATCGAAAATGGCCGAGGATATACTCAATCGAAAACAGTTAAAGACGTCAGATATGATTTTTGATTTTACATCAGAAATTTATAACTACACTTTAGTGATTATTGAAGATTTGTGCTTGTGTATGGCAAACAAACCTATTCAGGATTTGGGAATGTCTTCACCTAATCCTAACGCTGCTGTTTCAAAATGTTTGGAAACAGATCGTGAGCAAAGTTACCACACGATTGATCTATTGTCGTATGTACAGAATAATATTTCTAAGTTAACGTCTGAGCAAAAGTACATTTATGATAAGATAATGTATTCTGTCGATAACTACCTTGGAGAAATATTTTTTTTTTTGATGTGCCAGGAGGTACTTGTAAGGCGTTAGTGATAAAATTGATTCCGGCATCAATACGAACAAAAAATGACACAATGTTGGCAATTGTGTCGTCAGGAATAGCCGCAACGTTACTGCCCGGTGGAAGAACTGCTCATTCCGCTTTGAAATTGCCGCTGAATTTGCATTCTACAGAAACTCCCATGTGCAATATTTCCAAATCATCTGGGATGGGTAAAGTATTGCAGAAATGCAAACTTGTTATTTGGGACGAGTGCACAATGACACACAAAAAATGCTCGAGGCTCTGGATCAATCATTGCGAGATTTGCGAGGAAATTCAAAACCCTTTGGCAGCACATTAATATTGCTTGCGGGAGATTTCAGGCAAATATTACCTATAATACCTAGATCAACCCCTGCACACGAAAAGAATGGTTGCCTGAAAAGTTCTAATTTATGGGCACATGTAAAGACATTAAAATTAACTACAAATATACGTGTCCGATTGCAAAACGATGACTTCGTCAAAAATTTTCAGATTAATTGCTGGGAATTGGAAACGGAAAGCTCCCAGTAGACTTGTATTCAGGATGCCTACATGTGCCTGTTGAATTCTATAATTTAGTGACGTCCAGAAATAAATTGGATGAAAATGTATTTTCGAATATTTTAACCAATGAACCAAATAAAGCGATTAATTATCCATCTAAATTTTTAAATTCTATGGATCTCTCAGTGTTTCCACCTTACGTGCTACAGCTAAAAATAGGCGTACCAATAATACTGTTAGGAAAGATCAACCCACCGAACCTTTGCAATGGAACGTGACTTGCCGTAAAAAAAATGGAAAACATAAGAGAGGCAAAAACCGTTATATGGCCTTTTGAGGATGAGGCTGTTCTTATTCCTCTCATTCCCATGATTCCAACGGATCTGCCTTTTTACTTTAAAAGATTGCAATTCCCAATTCGATGAGCATTTGTAATTATGATGAATAAAGTTCAAGGGCAATCATTAGAAAAATGCGGTATAGATCTTAATACAGATTGTTTTTCCCATGGACAACTGTATGATTTCCAAGGGTCGGTAAACCTGACAATCTATTTATATGCCCAGACAATGGGACAGTAAAGAATGTTGTATATTCGCAAGTTTCATATAGTTAATTTGTATTTTATATGTATATCTATTTATCTATATATAAATAAATTGTATTTATGCATGTTTGTTTGTTTGTAAAAAGAGCGTTTGTATAAGACGTCATCATAAGTATATAAGGCATTGTATATGCACAGATAATGGGATAGTGAAGAATTATGTATATTCGCAAGTTTTATGTAAATAAAAACATATATATAATGAAAAGCGAAATCATCAATGCAAGAGTACAAACGCAAAAAAAAAGAAAAAAAGAGAAAGGAGATACAAGGAGAAAGTGAAAACTTTTTTTTCTAAATTAGTGATTAATATAGACCAGTTGTTCAATGAGGCCTTAACCGTACTCATCCATAAAACCACATAGGTCAAACAGCATAGCCATACACAATCAACCATAGGGAATAATCCATGGACAGGCAGTCATATCGTCCATAAGTATAAGTCGTAATTTGCCAAACAATAAAAACCATAAAAAAAATAATTCAGAGGCAACAACCCAACACAAGGGCTCATCAGGAGAATACACTTGCCTATAGGGTTTCGTCACTTTAAAATCTCTACCCAATCAAGTGTTTTGCCTACCACAGAATATCCATGGCATCCCTGTGTCAGGTATCACCCCCAAAATACATGCCTATGAAAAAAAACCAGCAAATGTAGAATAACCAAGTAACACCATAATAAGCTTATCCTGTGAATATATTCCTCATTTTAGCAGCAATAGGTAAACTAAATGTGATAAGTTTTACCAAATCACAAATATTATGTCTTTGCAGAAAACCTGAATGAACTAAACAATTATAGAATTCAATTCGTCTTTACCATGAGGCTATTTTTTTTAAAATCCGCTCTATTAGAAACACAATTCAAAATAAATGGCGCTGCATCATCATTTCGCGAACCTCCGAAATTAGCGGAAAATTTCCCTAAGTATTTCAAGATAATTCTTTTGGTATATTTATTTAAAAGTTTGTTATAATGAAAACAAAATTTTTAAAATTGCCAAATCAATTTATTTGCAGAGAAACCTCTTAATATCAATTTTTGGCTCAAGATTTTAAATCTATTTTAATATCAAAAAAATTTCTAAAAATCCTTGCATAACGAAGTAACTATGAGAAAAACGCAAAATATGTGATAATTGAGCGTATATTACTTTCAGGGAATGGGAAACTAATCATTTGAAAATCAAAATCATCCATTTTATTATACATTTTAAAACTTAATTGATTATTATCAGAAATATTAATATTTAAATCAAAGAAATGATTTTCATGTCCGCATCATGACTAGGTTCAAGAATAAGCTCTGATGGATATTTATTTTTAGAAATATCGATGAAATCCCTACAATTTAAGACCAAAATATCATCTAAATATCTATTATTATTTGACAAAACATATTTTAAATTATGTGGATTATTCTTATCCATCATATATTTATATTCTAGACGGTTTAAAACAAGTTAGCTATAAATGGGCTGGCATTTCCTCCCTTGGGAAAATCCACGATTTGCTTATACAAATCACCACCAAATCTTATATAAGTATTGTATAAAGCAAATTCTAATAACTTAAAAATAATATCCAAGCTGTAACATCTCAAGCTAGCTGTAGTCTTAAAGCAATTTGTCCATATAGCTTTTTTTATTATAAGTGTTAATTTTTTAGAACCTTTTACTAGATAAGAGGATATATTTCTTGATAACCCTTTTTAAATTATCTAACGCTACATTAAGTAATAAATTAGTATACATTGTCACAAAATCGAAAGACTCAATTCTCTTAGCTGAAACCATTGTTAAAGAATCTAGCACCTGCAGTGAATTATTAACACTCTAATATGGATTAAAATTCAAAAAAATTTTAAAAAATTTTTAAAATCACAAATATTAACTCTTTGCAAAAAACCTGAATGAACTAAGCACTTATAGAATTCATCTTTACCATGCGGCTATTTATTAAAAAATCCACTCTATTAGAAACAATTCAAAATAGAAAAATAAAGAAGAAAAAAAACTAAAAAAAGGAAAAAAACGTAAAAAACAAAAAAACTAAACAGAAAAAAACTAAAAAAAAAATTAAAAAAATTAAAAAAGAAAAAACAAAATAAAGAAAAAGCCTAAAAAGAAAAAAAAAATAAAAAAAATAAAAAAAAGGTTAAAAAACTAAAAAAGAAAAAGGCAAAAAAAATAAAAAAGGTTAAAAAGCTAAAAAAAGAAAAAACTAAAACAGAAATAAAAAATAAATAAAAAACAGAAAAAACTAAAAAAAAACAAAAAAAAAATATATATAGGCCTACATAAAAGAAAAAAACTAAAAAGGAGAAAAAATTAAAAAACAAGGAAGAAAAAAAATTAAAAAAGAAGAAGAAAAAAAATTACATAAGTTTTATGCATGTTTTTTGTAAAAAGAGTTTTCATATGACGTCATTATAAGTATATTACAGATCGGGACACCGGGACAGAAATGACGAACGTGACACCGGGACACAGGGAATATAAATGACGACCGGGACACTCAAAGAGAAATTAGAGACCAGGACCCAAATGACGACCGGGATACAGGGACACAACTACAATAAACTTCTTGTCAATAAGAAGTTTCTGGTATAATATTACCTGCATTGTAGACACTAAAAACGATACAAACACTCAGTGGCGTCATTAAGGGGAAATGGGGGAAGGGGCAGTTGCCTCCTAATAACCTCGAAAAACTTATAATTTATAAAGTAGTGCTAAAACTGTTGCTTGTTTGAAGTGTAAATTTTGATAATCGTTTTGAGTATATATTTAATTCTTACTCATTTTTATCCTAAGGAAAACGAGAAAAATAGTGGTCCATTACACTTCATTATATGCTCTACTTTAATATTTTTCTGAATATGCTACCTTTGAAACTTTATCATCAAGTAAAAACGTGACTCTAGTTAATTGTAAAATTGAAAAATGTTCTCTGCTTCCTGTTTTGTAACATCTGTTATGGTCAATTTTTTCCATGATATTTAGGGTGTTTTTCTTCCTAGTTCACAATTAGATTCCTTTTTTTGAAAAATTTGAAAGGGGGAAATCTATATACCCTCTAAAGCTACAAACCCGACTGAATTCATCACTGAATCAAAAGTGGATGTACAGTGAATATAATTCCCTGAATTAAGAAGAAGTTGAAAAAAAAACGTAATGCTTTTCATTTGAATTTCAAACTATAATACCATACTGATTTCTGGTTATATTCACTTCTCTAAATATTTCCTTTAGAACATAGTAAATGGGTTAAGAATTACGACTGAGATTAGTCGTATTTCAGACAACACAAGCGCAATCTGTGGAACCTTTATCTCTGCATCAGCATGCTGTACGAAATTTTTCTGCTGATAATAGAATAAAGTGAATTTAAACAAAATATGTATGCTTTTCTCACAATTTATAAATTTCTAGTATCAGTTTTATCATGCAGCACCAGAAACTCGTGATTTGATTGTAAAGGGAATTTTAGACATGAAAATGATATTCAGTGTGGAAATGGATACCCCTCCTGCCCTGTATTACACAAGGAAAACTTTTATTTTATTTTTATAGAATTTGTTTTTTCTCAACAAAGATACCAATGGAAACGTAATTTTTAAACTTTATGATTCAATGTTCCCTTCCAATTTGCATATCTGGTAATTTTTTTATTAATTTAAGATTTCTGCCGTATTGATGCAAAGGATATTTCATATTTTATGGATAATCTTTGTCAAACAATATCCAATGGATAAGTTTATAGTTAAAAATTTAATTTTTGAATATATTGTAATTTAAAAAACGGTTACTTTATAAATGATGGCAACATTTCACAATATAAAGATTCAAAATCTTTGGAAATACTCTGACTTAACCTGTATGTTTACTTAGACAGCTCTATTGTGATGCCTATGAAATTTTGTTGTGACTTTGGCAACCTAATTTCAACTCCATTTATTAATATAAATTGGCAAAACTACGAATAATCAATGCAATATAAAAATCATAAATAGCATATTTTAATAAATCATGTATATTATAAGTTTAGAACAAAAACGTGATTCTAGCTGAGTCCATTCCATTTTATATTATGTGCAAATAAATGGCGCACTATCCAGAATAATATAATTATATGGTTCAAGTATGAGATTGAGCGTCCTGTCCTGGGTGTGGGGTTGGGGGAAGTAAAGCAGCCTTAGTGGTGAATACGGCTGGAAAAAGGTCAAGTCTATGCGACATTCATCTTGCCCACCCATAAGTTTAATTACGCTATGCTATTATCATAAGGAGCAGCTCATTGCCGACAATTTTAGTAAAAGCCAAAAACCAGCACTTGTGTTTTTGATTGTTTGATGTGTTTTTGTTGTTTATAGTGCATTGCATAACGTTTAAAATGCAAAAATGGCGTGTTTTTTAAATAGTTACTTTTCTTCACTACAACTTGAATAGCACCTAACTTTAATAGCACCCCCTCTTACTCTCCCCCTCCCCAATAAAAACTTTAGCTACGCCCATGCAACGAATACTAGCTGGGAAAATGTGACGTATCGATGCTATTAAAATATGCTAAAAAATATGACTCTCACCCACGATTTTTTTGATATTTAAGGCTCTTAACAATTTTCTCTAACTTGCAGCCTGTATTTATTTTTTTTTTAAAGCAAAAATTACAATAATGCCAATTTCCCAAAAAATATTTAAATGTTTTCGAGTTGTTATATCTATCATATCTCTTTAAATTATCAATAATTGTGCATGCATTTACTTTTTCTCAAAAATGACTATCCTGGTATCCTTGAATATTCTGGAATGAAAATAACAAGCTAAATAAGTCATAAGTTTGATAGAATTCGTTAGTAGGATTAATTTTTGGAGAATAAGATTTATTTTAGTGACGTCAAATTTAGAGACATCAGTATTGCAATGACGTAATGTGCCAACACATTTTGAACTGAAATTAAAAGTATCTTATTTTGTTTTTAATAAATGTTATTTTATCTTAGTTCTCTGTTCCAAATCTCTATAGTAATTATTTAAACAACACAAATATTTATAGTGTTTTATCAGAAACTATCTAACCCTTTTCTAAGTTTTTAATTGAAACTAGAGAAATACCTGAAGATGGTAAAAGGAGTTTTATTTTCTATTAGGTTAGATCCACTTATGGCTTATAAAGAAATATTCAACAGAATAAAAATTAGTAAATTAACCATTTTCAACGCAAAAAAATGAACTTAATGAAATCAAATTACCAAAATTACGTCGATGACGCATGAGACGTTCAAAAATGAAAGTGGCTAAGTATAAAATGCCAAGGATACAAACTCTTTACAAATGGTTTTAAAAGTACTTTTATAATGCCGAGAGGACAAATGAACAATCTAGAACATCAAACTTGGAAATACCAAGTCGGGCAGCTAAGATAAAGGGTATTAAAATTGTTTAAAGTTAAGATTAACGAGAATAAAGAACAAATATGGTGACGTCATTTTTATTGAAATCAGTAATGCAATGATGTTATGCACCAAAATAATTTTAGTTTGAACTCAAAAGTATCTTATTGTTCGTAATAAATGCAATTTATCTTAGTTGTCAAATTATAACTTAATCGTTATAACTTAACATACAAAGTTATAACGTAATCTGCCAAAGTGCTTATGATGTTTCATTACAAATTACTGTTTTTTAAATGATTCTAGAGAAATACGTTAGAATTTTTGAATAAGTTTTATTTTCTTTTAGATTAAATTCATCTATTGAATAAAAGAGAGATACGACATTAAAATTAACTATAAATATGTGTGTTCGAATGCAAAACCATCACTCTGGTGAAATATTTTCAGACCAATTGCTGACAAATGGAAACAGAATGCTCCCAGTTGACTCAATTCCAGGACGTATACAAATGCTTCCTCAATTCTGTAATTCAGCGACGTAAAAAATGATTTGGCTGAAAAGTTATTTCCAAATATTCTAACTAATTATATAAATCATAAATTGCTAATTCAACGAGCGAATCTGGCATCCAAGAACAAAGACGTCAAAGAAATCAACAACATTATTCTGATCATGATTTGAGTTCTCGCAGTCATTTAAAAGTCAGTTGACAGAGTTATGGAATCAAACGAAGCGGTTAACTATCAATCAGAATTTTTAAATTTCCTTGATCTCCCAGGGTTTCCAGCAAATGTGTGACAACTAAAAATAAGCATACCAATAATACTGTTGTGAAATATTAACCCATCAAAATTTTGCAATGACATGCGACTTGCTGTAAAAAAAAAAATGGAAAACGTAATAGAGGCAACAATCTTGTCAGGGCCTTCCGAGGGTGAGGCTGTTCTTATTCCTCGCATTTCCATGATTCCAACAGATCTCCATTTTCAGTTTAAAATATAAAATTCCCAATTTGATTAGCATTTGCAATCAACATCAACAAAGCTCAGGGGCAATCATTGGAAAAATACGGTATAGATCTTGATAAGAATTGTTTTTCACATTGACAATTATATTTTGCATGTTCTAGAGTCGGTAAACTGGACAATCTATTTATATGCACTGTTTTTGGGACAGTAAAAAAAGTATGCGTGTCGAGGAATTACGAGAGTATAGAAAAGGAATTATCAGTTGTATATCCACAAGTTTTACTCATTTAAAAATAAGCACCTTGCACACGTGTTGCTGGGGCACGTTCCGGATAAAAACAAATAAAGAAGAAAAATAAAATAAAAAAAGAAGAAAAAAATAGGAAAAAATAAAAAAAAGTTTAACTTTTCTTGAGGCGCAGCAAATTCCCATTGTTTCACCAATAAATTTCAAGGCCTTGCAATAGGGACAAATTATAGACATAGTACCGTTTTGAACGCATTTACTCGAGCTATAATCATCGACTGGGCTGTACCTGAATACCAGTTGATAATTTTTACGTTGCTCTTGTGATTCCTCGGCACATTTTCTCTTGGCATTTTCTCTTTGTGCCGCAAGCCTGATTTCACGTTGTTCTTGTGATTCCTCGGCAAGCTTTCTTTTTACATTACGTCTTTGACCCGCAAACCTGTTTTCACTTTGTTCGTGTGATTCTTCAGCATGATTTTTTCGGTAGTTTCTCTTTAAGCCACGAGCCTGTTTTCACGTTTTTCTTGTGATTCCTCGGTGCGTTTTTTTGTTATTGTCCCTTTGAGCCACGAGCCTGTTTAAACGTTGTTTTTGTGATTCCTCGGTACAATTATTTTTAGTAATTTTTCTTTAAGACGCAAGCATGTTTTCACGTTGTTCTTGTGATTCCTCGGCACGCTTTCTTTTCTTACTTTCTCTTTTAGCCGCAAGCCTTTTGGCTTAAACTGTTTGAGATGCTTCTTCGGCTGTTTCTTCTGCCATTGTAAGAATTTATACTAAATTTTATCTTTGAATTAACTCTTTTAGCAGCTTCCTCGGCTGTTTCTTCTGCCATTGTAGGATTTATACTGAAATTTCTCATTGAATCTCCCCATTATAAACTTATAATGACGTCACATACAAAGCCTTATATACTTATAATGACGTAATATGCTTACAAAAAAACAAACATATAACTTATTTTTATATAAACAGATATATGTATATATATATATATATATATATATATATATATATATATATATATATATATATATATATATATATATATATATATATATATTATCCCTACTTTCAAAGTAAAAGCAAATTTATCATAGAGGTGGCTCCCTTTTACCATTCTAAGATGAGCTTCACAAACTTTTGCTACTTTACTTCATCAGTGATAGCATTGCTGAATTGAATGCAGGTTGTGGAATTTCTCCCTGGGTTGAGAGAACTATTGTTTCCCAGTTGTAATATCTTTTAGAGAATAATAATAAAACAGTGCAATCGATTTGATTTCGATAACTGTTCAAAACAGTAATCGATTTAATTTCTACTTATACGTATAAAATTGTTATTTCCACCGACAAAACGCCTACTGCAGAACATGTGCACATATACAATGCTCCAATTATCATTGAAGAGGTGATTGTTATGGTCGGTGATCAGTTCTAACCTCAAGATATTGTTCTTTATGGGCGAAACTATCAGTTGACAGGAAATGGTGAAACTCATCGATGCTACGATACCCTACAATATTCTATAATTTTTTTGAATCGAGCCGACGGCTCTCAAATTCAAAATTCAATTGTTTCACCAATAAGTTGATATGTATGCAAAAATTGAATAAGAACGTTTGCTATTCCTCCATCTGAATCAGACCAAGCTCCACTCTGAACAATACTTTTATTTGTGAGATGGAATTGTAAATGACGGTAATACTAAAATTGGAAGAGTAACGATTCTACCTTCGTCATATTCTAGCAGTCCAGGTCATATGTTTGAGTATGGTCAAGATGCCATTGCGTATATTCGTATCTATGGCAGTTCAGATTTGTTTATTACATTTACCTGTAATTCATCTTGGGACGACATACAGCAACTTTTACTTCCTGGACAATTGCCGGTTCATAATCATTACGTCCCGTGTTTTCCGGTGAAAGTTGAAATCAATGATAAATTTCATAGTAAAACTTAAATTGTTTGGGCCAGTGCGATGCTGATTGCACTCAGTGGAATGACAAAAGCGAGGTGTGCTAAACACACACATATACTAATATGTTTATTTAATAAAATTGCTTCTAATGAAATTGACGATGTGATTTCCACTAAAAATACCTGCTGTAGATGTCTATAGGGACTTACATGACATTGTGGTACAAAACATGACACATGGACCTTGCGGTAAACAAAATGAAAATTCACCATGCATGACAGAGGAAAGTGCACAAAGCAATATCCTCAACTTTTAGTACCGAACACAATTAACGGCAATGATGGATACCCATTAAATAGATAAAGGTCTAACGAAGATGATGGAAAAACAGCAATCATAAAGTCTCTTAACCGTTAAAACAAAGTGGATAACCATTGGGTCGTTCCATAATCACATTTATTATCAAAAACATGCAATGCGCAAATATATGTGGAATATTGTAATTCTGTAAAGGCGATCAAATACATATGTAAATACGTCAACAAAGGCAGCGACATGGCAGTTTTTGACTTGCCGTCGGAAAGCAGTGATATCGATGAAGTCGTAAAATATCAGGCTGGGAGATACAAAAGCAGTAATGAAACAGTGTTGTGAATTCTTCATTTCTGATACTCCGACGAAGTCCAGTTGTTGTTAACTTAGTGGTACATTTACAGAATGGTCTACTTGTTTTTTTTAAGAATCCAACGTGCAACAAAGAGCCCTGTATCCACCGGATACAACTTTAACTACTTTCTTTGTGTTATGTCAAAATTATTCTTTGTCAAAAAAACTTTTTTATTCTGATTAGCCTAAGTTATACACGTGGAATGCTAACAAAAAATCATTCGAACGTCAAAAATGGGGTGAGTTAGTCGACGGCTAACCTAACTTCTTCAAAGAAACCACGATAGGAAGAATCTCCACCAGTTATTCCAATCAAGATGAATGCTTTTTTCTACACCTGCTTTTGGTTAATTTACACGGCCCGGCATCCTTTGAGCATTTGAGAACTTCAAACGGGACTACACATGACCCTTATTGTATTGCATGCCAAGCTCTGTACTCATTGAAGAACGACCAACACTGGGATCATTGCATCAATGACCCGTGCGAAACGTCAACTCAAAGTCAAATTCTTGTATTGTTTGGAACCATATTGACAACTTGCTCTCCTTCATCTACTGTACAGTTATGGGAGAAATACAAATCGTAAATGGCCGAGGATTTACTCCAGCAAATATGACTAGAGGGGTCATTGGACTTTTCAACAGAAGTTTATAGCTGCAAATTAGTTATGATAGAAGATTTGTGCTTATCTATGGTAAACAAACTTCTCAAGCATTTTGGAATGCCCTACCATTTTCTCTGTAGGTAGCAAACCCATTATCCCAGGACATACATTTGTCTGTAAACCTATCCCTTAAAGTTTCATTTTCCTAATCCGACCCCTTTCCAATACAGCAAAAAGTAGCTAAACTAGAATTTTACCTTACATTTTATAAAAACTGCCCATATTTCAACATTATTTTCACTAACATTTTTGTAAAGATTCCTTTAAAAATTTATTCTTATTAGGCTTGTATGCTTAGGCCTTTTTAGACAAAGAAATGCTTTAGACCAATTTTTTGGAAAAAAACAGTTTGATTTCAGGGAAGAGTAGAGGATGTATCAACCAGTTTTTCACTACTAGCTTATTATTTGAGAAATGCCTGAGTCATAAAACAACTTTAGTCCTCAGTTTAATATATTATAAGGTAGCGTTTAATTTAGCTGAGAGATGAGTGATAGTGAAGGATCTTATAAGGTATGCAAGTCAAATTTATTAAGGTTATTAGTGCTACGTAATTAATGCTACGATTACAGCACTTTTACGATTACGGTAGGAAATGAGGGTTTGTAGCTAGTTTCATATTAAATCGGGAGTTTAGAAAGTTTTTTTCTTTCTCCTTTTATATGGATAATTTTTATCGGTTTTGTTCTAAGGGGTACAAAAGGCAATGGGAGAACACAAAACCGAATGGGGAAGTAAATTTATCCTTTATTTAAGCCGGTTATTATACCAATTATTTAAGCTTCGTAAATGAAAGTGTGAGGAAAATGAATGCAGCTTGAAGTTTGTGAAAAATTGGGGTTCTAAAACAGGTTTAAAAATTACTATCGAGTAAACATAGTCACTTTAGCTAGGGATAAGTGAAGCTGAAAATAAGACGTTGGGCAATGAAATGATTTATTAAGAAGATATTTATAATTACCTTATTACTACAGAATCTAGGAGAAGTGAAGATGTTAAAAGCAGAACAGCCAACGCTCAATCTTTTTTTTTCAAGAAATGGAATGATTTTGGAAGAATAAGAAAAAAATTCTGCAAGTCAAAATTAAAATAATGAAGGCTACAGTAATGAAAGCATTCTATTATGGGTTAAAGGCCTGGAAACCTAAGAAATAGGAAGATGTTTTCTAGATTGTTTGTTGTATTTCATAGAAATTGCCTACGGGTTGTTCTGGACACCCGGCTGACTGACCGTGTTTCAAACAGCAGGCTGTTTAAAGAGTTTAGTTTAATACCGCTTTTTAGCGCTATAATGAGAGGAAGGTTGTGATGACTAGGGTAGTTTCTGCGGAGGAAGGGTGACAGATTACTAACGTTTGCCATTCTTGGCAAACTGTCTCGGCATGTATTTAAATCAGGTCATCCGTGGTTTTGGTGGGAGGATATCTTAAAGTACAATTTCATGAAAATGGAAAATTCATGGGAGGGTGTAAAGAAGAAGGCTTGAAACAAATTAGCTTTGAGTAGGAGCCTGTGTAACTGATTCGACTTCATGCTACTAATTACCGCAGTTAGTTGTTTTTATTAGCTATAGTAGATATTTCTGCCTCCCAACTAGTTCCACTGGCACATAATGAATTTTCAACAAATTAACAGGAACAAATAAGCCATATCCAGCTTATGCGTATAGATATGTAGATTAAACATGTTCAAACTTATTATTCAGACCTAGCTTTGCAGAATACACTTGGGGAGTATTTTAATATATCACTTGAGATGTGGGACAATAAGGATTTATTTCCATAGTTCTCAGGCTGGTCAGTCAAAACATTATATAGAAGTTGCTGGAAATATTGTATTAGTGTTGTTTGGTGATATAATAGTGTTGTTTTAGCGTTAATTATTCAAAGACACATAAATAGCTACTTATGTATTCATAGTATATCAGACAATATTTTATAACTTAGAATTTCTTTAGCGAGTAATTAAAGATTTTTGTTTTTCTGGCTTTTCAAAATAGTTCATATAAAAATCGGAAGTTAACATATTGAAGGTTTTCTGTTAAAGGAAAAATAAGATAACTGTTTTCTGTTAAAGGAAAAACAAAGTTAAAGCTATAGAAAAAGAAGATAATTTGTTCGATCAATATTGTGAACTAAGTATGCAAAAGTATAGTTATTTTGTATTGTGTCCTATGAGAGAAAAGCATTCATATTGTTTTATCAATATTATTTATTAATATATGTAATTGTGAACAACGTCTGAAGAAAATAGGTGATTAGTAAGCAAGGAAAGAAGGGTTATGACCAGTGTTGGTGACCTTAGAAAAATAAAATATTAACATACTGGTATAAAATCTTAAAACAAACTAGTGGACGATAACCAAAAAAGCAAACTCTAAATAATATAATTCTATTTTTTGAATTTGCATCTGGATACTTTTATCAAAGGAAAAAATATCGAAGAAACTAAACTAAAATTTAAAAAATATTATAATAACATTGAAAAAAGAAAATAGCAAAATGGTGAAAAATATATAGGCTGCTTTAAATTCCATCTCGCTATAGACTCTTTGTATAACAGTTGAAAAAAGATGTTTCCAAAAAAAAATTTTAAAAAAGGAGTATAAAAAATTTTGCGTTCTCATGGATAATGTTATACTGGAAGAAGAAGCTAAGCTTTAAAGATAGGTCCCAACAGCATGAATATGCAATAAATAATTTAGTAATACAAAGATACGGATACTTTTGGGTCAATAGTGCAGAGCATTTTCACTTTTTTTTAGTGTAGTAAACCATACGAAGGAACAAAAACAATAAATACTTCTTTTGCACTTTTAAAAATTTTTAAGAAATAATATAAGGTTAAAATAATCAATGAGGACATAAGTGCTAATAGAAATGATGAGAAAAATAAATTTATTTGCAATAACTTACTAAAAATACAACTTAGAATATCTAATTCATTAAACTTTAAACTTGTATATAACAAGCCCCGAAAAAGTGTCAAACTTACACTCAAATTTCAATATAAAATTATTTCAGGAAAGAGTCAATTTTCTTTTGCTAGAATAGCAATAATATTCAAATTTAAGTACCTTAGTCTTTTTGACCTACATCCATCATACCTTAGATTTTTTGATCAATTTATTTGTAACATTTTAAATTCAAACATAGGCAATAAATAAAAAACAATAAATGTTAAATAATAAACTTGGTTCCCTTTTATTTAATTATAACTGAATGAACCTAGGGCACATGTTAATTTTTTAATGAATATACTATTTTATTTTGCTAGGTTTTATTTTAATTTAAACTTCAACTGTATTATTGATGTTGTTTCATTGTATGGTGATCTGGCAGAGAGACAACATAATATATCATATTCTTTTTTCTTGCCATTGTATAATGAATATTACGATATTAGATGTTGTTAAAATACGTGTGTTTATCCTTTTCGTTCTGTTTTTTTTTTTATTCTTTTCCTTTTGTGTTTTCTCAAATTTAGCTAAATTTGTTCAGTTTTTTTCCATTAGTATGGATCTCCAGACCTGAAGTCAAAATATTCAGCATATTTTCTTATTTATAGTTAATTTTTGTTTTTTTTTTATTAACTTTTTGTTTTAAAATATTACGGTCTTATCAAATATTCTTATTTTTATTATTATCCAAATTGAAAGGCATTGTGGCCTAAGAAATTATTTATTCTTGGAATTGAGAAAAACCGAAAATAACAGTTGAGTGACCATCCTAGAATCTCTTTAATAAACTTGTGTCGTTTTTATTTTACTTAAATTAACACTTGAATTTAATCTTATGTTTTTCACGTCTGTTTCACGTCAGAGAGAAAAGTAGGCTAATCAAGATTATAAAAAACCAAACATTTCTAATTAAGTTTTTTTTAATATTTACCTTACCTAAAAATTGCCTGAAAAGTTTTACAATACAGTCTTGCTGAAAAAATGTAGATATCTACGCCAAAGGCCATTGTGACCTTTCTGTTTTACTATAAACGATATGTATATTGAATAGTATATTCTTTTTGTATTATCATACCACCGACCACAATATCAATTAAATGCAGTATGCTGTTAAGAATTTGCATAACTACCAAAAATAACAGATAGGTGACCTTACTTCGAAAAGTTCTAACCGGCTTGGGTCAACTAAAAATTTTACTAAAACGATATATGATTTTTTTTAAATATTTATATTTTATGTGGTACTTTCAACGTAAATGACTGCTCTCTTACAGTTCTTTACCATAAACGTGTTGAGTACAAAAAAAATCAAGAGAATCTTAATATATACATTCTAGATTAATCTTATTAATTTAAAAGGGTACTTTTTTCAAAATATCTTCTCTTGATTTCATTCCGTTTAAAAAAGAAAATATATGCCTGAATAGAGCTTTGAAAGCAAATTTAGATTTTTAAAGCAGTTCTCTTTGGTATCTTCAATTAAAATTTAGAGTTCGATAATTTAATAATTTATTCAAATCATTTGTAAGTGTCCTTTGAGCTTTGTTTACTTCCATCTTAGTGTGGAATCGTGTGTACTAAAATTATGTATTATTACCTAGTGAAATTAAAGATCAAAACAAAATTAGTATAAACGTAATTTGAGAAAGCTTGTAATATTTCTAATATACTAGAGAGGCCAAAGGCACTTCCTAGAATGTGGTGCTTTGGATGGAGTCACTTTTTCCACAACATTACACATTGAAAGATTTTTGAACTGGACAGGTGTGCTAATTGAAGCAGATGGACGTTTTTACAGTGACCTGAAACATGTTCATCGGAAAGCTTATGGAGTAAAAATGTGTGCAAGCCGTACACCATACCCATCCAAAACAGTTTTTAAGCCTTCACCGATTTATTTTCGTAAAGAAGTCCGTGGAAAAAACTTTACAAGTAAGTGAAAACTAAACCGATCAAATCCATTAATCTAAATTAACATCCATTCTTCATAATCCATGCGATGGCATTGACTCACCAAAAGAAATAGTTCTTTCATATCTCTTTAATCCTTTTGCCAAATTTACTATTGAAGCTCTGAGTAGAAAATGTAAGAAAACTCTGACCAATTTTTAAATTATTTCTCTTCATTGAAATAATTTGGACAATATTAATCCACTTTAAAAAGTTTGTCTTTTTCCTTTCTAGACTTCAAAAAGGTCCGCTGGTATGGCAATTGTGTTGAAATTGAAAGAATTAACATAGGGAAAAAAATATGTTACAGAAAAATTCCAAGTAAAACTTCTCTTTTCTAAGAATACCCGAAAATCAGTGTCTTTTTTAAGCCATGACTTTCTATAACGTCCTTACAATCTGCACCTAGCAGCATTTGCCAGATCGAGTAATTCTGGTATATGAAGTACTGCTCTCGCTTATCAGTCAGTTTGTAAGACTCAGGACCATATGGTTCCTGTACCTACCTGTAAACTACCGTATTGTAGTTCTTACCTTAGATATCTTCCTCGTCCCTCCCTTGAAGTTGAAGCTTTGTGCTTCAAATACTGGATGGAAAGCTTATATCCCTGAAAAAAGGGACCTGAGTTGTTTGAAATTACCAGAACTATATCTGCCATGTCAAACTATATTAAGATGCAAATACCCTTGTAGAACATCCACATAATTATGAAAGAGATGTATATTCTAATTTTTAGAACATATGTCGAAATGAAAATAATTAGCTATGTTTTTTACAAGGCTGGCAATATCAATTTAGTTGCTTTAGTCTTCGACTACAGAAATAAACTTAGAATGACCCTGGCACTTTGTCGCATTTTTAATCTACCTTTGTCGCATTTTTTATTCCTTAACATGGTACCTAACCTGACATGTAGTACCTAGCATGGAAAGAATATTAGAAAACTTTTCCACTGATTGTTTTCTTTTAAAGTTGTTCATGGCATGACATCAAAGGGACTGAAAATATAAAAATACCCCGATGGTGAGTGAATTCTTTCTATTTTAAGACCAAAAGGAAGTAAATATTGTTTTTCTACACTAAAAAAACCTTTTTAGGGAGGGGATATAGTACACTGCATCAGGATTGAATGATCAGAAGTTTACCACGGGAAGACGAATATTTATGTTTTGCTTCGAGCTAATTACATTCGGGACAGCAATTTGATTTTGCAGTTTGACTTTATTTTGAAATATTAATTATAGTTAATCTATCAAATAGAACAGTCTTTTAATGTCTAGGTGAGATATATACGCTTGGAAGAGACAAGCGTGGCTGGGATGAACGTTTAAAATAACTAAATGCATATTTAACTCGCCAAAAATGTCGAAAAAGGTCCTTTGTTCTTGGAGTAGCCAAGTAAATGTTCGATGAGTATCTTATATGAATCAATAAAGCTTGAACACATGATTTTTCTTCTATTAAAGTTTTTTTAGTCTTGAAATAAACTAGGTAATATGAGAGGGAAGTCAAATGAGCCAAAATAAGGGTTAAAAACAAAAAACACCAGAGAAGTTCTTTTGATCACAGAAGAAGCTAGCAGACGTTAGAAGATTTCGAATACCACTAAATAATGCTAGAAAACAAAAAAAAAAGTCTAAAAATCGTTTTTGGTTTTATAAGAAACTAGGTGGTGCAGGAGGAACGTTGAATGAGACTAAATAACTCTGGAACATATTAAAAACACTGAAAAGGAATTCTGGTCATGGAATAAGTAGAGAATTTATTATGGGAGAGTCGAATGAAGGTATATAAAGGCTGGAAGACATTAAAAGCTTCAGGAAAAATTTTTCGGTCTTTAAATATACTAAAAGATATTAAAGAAGCGTTACATAGGACTAAACACGAATAGAACACGGCAATAAAATTAGAAAAGGGGTTTGTAGTCGAAATAGCCTAAAAGGTGCTGGAAAAGCAACAGATAGCACTAAATGAGTACTGAAGACAATACAAACGTTAAAAATGATCTATTAGTAGGACAGGATACTAAACTTTCATTGGAATTAAAATTAGGCGTAGTTGAGATGAACAGCCTCGGTAAAAGCCTTATGAGGCTTGAAGATGTGTTTTAGGACACTTAATAAGGATTAAATATACTAAGTATTTCAGAAAAGGTCTTTCGTCTTGGAATAGTCAAAAAGATAAGAGGATCAATAAATGGGTCATAAATACGGCTAAAAGAAATTGAAAATGTTGTAAAACTGGCTAGAAGATCTTACAGGAACGTTGATGCAAGTAAAAGAAGGTCAAACACTCTAAAACCTCTGAAAATATAGTGTCGTCCAAGAATACCCTAGGAATGATTGAAAATCATTGAATAGTACTGAGTAGAGGTGGAACCCTTTAAAAGTGTCAACAAAGGTTTTTTTGTCTTGAAATATGCAAGAATAAATTGGAGAAACGTTAAACGCAAGTAAATAAGGCTAGAGTACATCAAATCTTGGCAAAAGGTCTCAGGGCCTTGAAATAGGCTAAGAGATGACAGAAGAGACACGAATCTGGCTAAAAGTGAAGGTTGAATACTAATAATCTAATGAGTAAAGACGAAGCCCTCACAGACATCTGTTTAAGATTTTTAATTCAATTTTTGTTACAGATACTAACAGTTTTTCACTGTTTTTGCTTAATTCACCCTATTTTCAATTTCGTTGACAAGTAATTCTATATTTTTTCTTGTTTATTTATTTTCCCCCAAGCTGAGTTTATTGGTTTTGCCTGGATAAAATATACAATTTAACTTCTTAGATTGAAATCTCACTTATTCAATTATAGTGCAAATGTTTTTGACACAAAATTTTCCCATTGTTTTTGTTTGGATATATTATCTACATTTTCAATTTACGGAGATAAAATTTTATATTTTTAATATTAATTGACTAAACAAGCACATAATCAATAAAATCCGTTCAATTATCCGATTCTTTTATTTTCCTTTTTTTTTAGAATGAATTTAAGTTTCCTCAATTTTTGTCAGAGAAATTAACACTGTTTCATTTTTGTATTTACAACTTTCCGTTTTCTTTGTAGAGGAAATTCGAAATTTTTTCAATTTCTGTCGACCGAATTCGCATCTTTTTAAATTTTTCATTTATTTAGTTTTCTCAAATAACTAGTTAAGTAGCTATTAGGTTCAAATTAGACTGGTTTCATAGGCAGCATAACCTAAATTGACGTCAATTAAACCCCACCTAATTCAAACTTTTCTATAAACCCAAGAATAATTCTATTTTAACAAGTAAGCAAACGTGAACAAAAAAAATATATATATATTATTTGTTTGTAGTAAAAACAATATATTACATGTTTCAAGGATTTCAAATAGTTTCAAATAGTTTCAAAAATTCTTGAAACATAATAGTGTTTGTGGGGGAATTTTCGGGTTAAAATCTATCGATAGAATCGTGAAAACAGTTCAATTGACATATAACAATAACTCCAGTGTTGACAGAGTCCCAGCCCCACCAGGGAAAGGGAGAAAGCATTTGAAGGTATACTCTTGGGGTATACACGGCTCTTATTGTAGGGATGCTTATAAAAGCTTCAGAGAGGACTCATTTGATAAGAATTTAAAATTTTAACTCATTTTTAAGAGTCAACTAGGATTAGCGGGCTGCTAGTCCCACCTCCCTCCCACACCCATTTTCCCCAATTTTCCTAAGAAAATGAGAAAACTTTTTTTGAATAGTCCATAGGTCAGACAAAAGCTCCTGTGTCGAAGCAACCCCCTAGGGCCCAAGAGCAGGTGTTGTAAACTATGCTCCTGGAGCATATATGGAGGAGATGCTCGTACAGAATTCCAGGAGGGTTCATTTGATTGGAAAGTTATTGTTCTAATTCACTAATTAACAGTCAAAAGTGATCAGAGGGTAGTTAGTTCTCCTTCCACACTTTTTCTCCGAATTGCATCAGATAAGAACGCTTATGTAGCCATTTTATTAAAAATAGTTCAAAGATAAAATAAGCAAATCCGTTGTCGACACAAACCTGGTGCCCAGAGGCAGGCGGTGTAAATAATTCTATATGTGTATATATGACTCTTATGGAAAGGATGCTCGTATATCTTTCAAAGAGCGCTCATTTGATTAAAGATTAAATCTTCTAGTTCACTTTTTATAAGTAAAAAAAGATCAAAAGGCAACTAGCCCTCCCTCCATGCACACCTTTTTTTGCCAATACCATCGTGTATATTTTTTGAGATAGTCATTTTTTTAAATATATCAAACATCAGACAATTGAAACTTCGATTTTGAAACAAACCCCAGGGCCTAGAAGCAGGTGTCCTGAGGGCATATATGGTTCTTATAGAAGAGATGCTCATTTAATTTTCAGAAAAAGATCATTTGATTGGAAATTGAACGTTCTCAATAGGAGTCAAAAAAGATCGAAGGGCAACTAGCCCACCCCCCCGCACCCTTTTTCCTCCAAATACTTCAGTTAAATTTTTTTTTTAAATAGTTCATCTTATATACATGGTTCAACAGTCAGATAAAAAAGAATCTCTGGTGTTGAAAAAACCCCTGGGTCCCAGGGACAGGTGTTTTCAGTTATTTCCCTGGAGCATATATCATTCTCATACGGAGGATGATTTTATAAGCTTCAAACACGGCTCATTTGATTGGGAATTGATAGTTTTATTTGACTTTTTAAGAGTAAAAAGTATTCCGTTAATAAGAAGAAAGCCCCTTTCATAGAAAATTCTCTTCCCCCAGGAAAAACTCCCCCATGAAATGATCCTTCCATATAATCCTTTCCCTTTAACCCCTCAGCGAAAAACTCCCCACAAAAAATGTGTATGTACTTCTCAGTAGCCAATACTATATGCAAACAGTGGGCACAATTCATAACCTGAAGCCCTTCCCCTGGGGACTCTTGGGGATTAAGTCGTTTACAAAGACATAGCTATTTGATTTTTTTCACTATGCTGAACCAAATGGCTATCTCAAAATTTTCATCCATTGACTTTGAGAAAAAATTAGCTTGGAAGGACGCCTAGTTCCCATCCAATTTTTCTCACTTAAAAAAGGCATTAGAGATTTAATTACCATTTGAATTAGCCTTCTCTTGACATTCTAGGACAACTGAGTCAATACGATCACACCTGAAAAAGAATAAACACGCATATGTGATCTTTCTTCTGGCAAAAATACAAAATCAACATTTTTGTAGATAGAACCTTGAAACGTCTGAAATAGAGACTTTTCATAAGCTATATCATACGTTATGATTTTCATCAAAATTATATTACTTTTAGGGTATTTTCTCCCTTTTTCGATAATACGGAAAATTCTACTAGACTTTTATCGTTTGATGGGTAGTACTGCAATAGTTGAAACTATTTATATATATATATATATATATATATATATATATATATATATATATATACACATTTGCTGGTTTTTTTTTCATAGGCATGTATTTTGGGAGTGATACCTGACGCGGGGATGCCATAGATATTCTGTGGTAGCCACAACACTGTGCTGGGTAGAGAATTTAGAGTGGCGAAACCCTATATAGGCCAGTGTATTCTCCTGATGAGCCCTTATGTTGGGTGTTGCCTCTGAATTATTTGTCTATATTATTTTTTCTATTGTTTGGTAAATGACAACCTATACTTATTGACGACATGACTGCCTGTCCATGGATTATTCTTTATGGTTGATTGTGTGTGGCTTAGCTGTTTGACCTATGTGATTGTATGGATGAGTAGGGTTAAGGCCTCATTCAAGTGCTGGTCTATATTATCAGTAATTTAGGAAAACAGTCTTCCTTTTCTCCTTCTGTCTCCTTTTTTTTTTTTTGTGTGTTTGTGCTGTAGCATTGGTGATTTCTCTTTTCATTATATATATATATATATATATATATATATATATATATATATATATATATATATATATATATATATATATATATATATATATATATATATATATATATATATATATATATATATATATATATATATATATATATATATATATATATCATAAAAAGAGAAATCACCAATGCAACAAAAAAAAAAGACAGAAGGAGAAAAGGAAGACTGTTTTCCTAAATTAGTGATTAATATAGACCAGCACTTGAATGAGGCCTTAACCCTACTCATCCATACAATCATATAGGTCAAAGAGCATAGCCATACAAAATCAACCATAAAGAATATTTCATGGACAGGCAGTCATGTCGTCAATAGGTATAAGAGGTCATTTACCAAACAATAGAAAAAATAATAAAGACAAATAATTCAGGGGCAACAACCCAACACAAGGGCTCATCAGGAGAATACACTGGCCTATATAGGGTTTCGCCACTTTAAATTCTCTACCCAGGCAAGTGTTGTGGCTACCACAGAATATCCATGGCATCCCCATGTCAGGTATCACCCCCAAAATACATGCCTAGGAAAGAAAAAAAGATAGCAAATGTAAAACAACCAAGTAACACAAAAACAAGCTTATCCTGTTAATATATCCCTCTTTTTAGCAACAATAGGTAAACTAAATATAATAAATTTTACCAAATCACAAATATTAACACATTGCAAAAAACTTGAATGAACTAAACAATTATAGAATTTATCTTTACCATGTGGCAAATTTTTAAAAAAATCTGCTCAATTAGAAACACAATTCAAAATAAATGGCGCTGCAACAACATTTCTCGAACCTCCGAAATTAGTTGAAAATTTCTTTAAGTATTTCTAGATAATACTTTTGATATTTATTTAAATGCTCGTTATAATGAAAACTAAATTTTTAAATTGCCAAGTTAATTTATTTGCAGAGAAATCTCTTGATATCAATTTTTGGCTTAAGATTTTACATCTATTTTTAAAATCAATATAATTACTACAAATCCTTGCATAACGAAGTAACTGTGAGAAAAATTCTGAATATGTGATATTTGAGTGTATATTACTTTCAGGAAATGAGAAACTAATCACTTCAAAATCAAAATCATCCGTTTTATTATACATTTTAAAACTTAATTTATAATTATCACATATATTAATATTTAAATCTAAGGAATGATCTTTATGACCAGCGCCATGACTAGGTTCAAGAATAAGCTCTGATGGATATATATTTTTAGAAATATCAATGAAATTCTTACAATTTAAGACCAAAATTTCATTTAAATATTTTTTTATTTGACAAAACATGTTTTTAATTAATTGGATTATTCTTATCCATCATATATTTATATTCTAGTTGACTTAAAAACAAGTCAGCTATAAATGGGCTGGCATTCCCCCCCCCCATGGGAATTCTCACAATTTGCTTGTAATAATCACCACCAAATCTTATATAAGTATTGTATAAAACAAATTCTAATAACTCAAAAATCATATCCAAGCTGTAACATCTCAAGTTAATTGTAGTATTAAAGCAATTTGTCCATATAGCTTTATTATTATAAGTGTCTATTTTTAAGAACCTTTTACTAAATAAGAGGAAAGATTTCTTGATAACAGTTTTTAAATTATAAAACACCACATTAAGTGATAAATTAGTACACATTGTCGCAAAATCGAAAGACTCAATTCTTTTAGCTGAAACCATTGTTAAAGAATCTATCACCTGCAGTGAATTATTAACACTCCAATAAGGATTAAAATTCGGTAATTTTTTAATACCAGAACAATAGGTTTTAAGTTTATTTACAATTTCCTTTAAAACTAAAGAGAGGTCAGTAGCAGCAATGCGGGTTGAACATTTAGCTGCTCCAGCAATAAACCGGGGTTTAGGGGGATTCTTATGAAATTTTACAGTCAAATATATGAAAGGGAACTTTTTATTATTGTCATTTATTTTAATATTAAAATTTTCAAAAAGTATTTCTTCAGTCTTTTCAATCAAATTCTCATCCTCTATATTTACCTTTTCGTAAATATTAGTTGTGCATAACTCCCTTTTTAAGATATCACAATACAGCTTCTGACAAACTATGGCAAAATTATTATTAGCTTTATCCACTGGCACAATTACAAATTCATTCTTTAGATTAGCAATTGCTTGTTTAATCTTCGCACTATAAAATAATGATTTATTGTTACTGTTTTTTAAGTTAGAATATATTTTATTTCTTATTCTACTAATAATTAAATTCTTCCAACTTTGAAAACTCTCTTTATTTTTATTCTCTTTCTTACACAACTTATCAATAAATAAATCAAAATCATTTTCCAATCCATCAAGAACACTCGATGGTTTCAGATGATGAGAAAGACGGAAATTAGCCCCTTTATTGATTATAATTTGAAGATCATCTTGCTTTATTATTGACAAGTCCCCTGTTATAACATGTTTGTAAGTGGGATTTACAAATGGGCCAAGTTGCTTACGATTACAAACCGGTTTCCAGTTTATATCACTATCTAATCTTTTAAGTATTAAATTATAATTAAAAATAATTTGCCAAATAGCTTTTCAAATTTATAAGTTAAAACTGGACTATCATTATAATTCAAATTACTGGGAAGGGCCTGCTTCACATGCCGCTGATTTAAATTTTCTGGTAAATTAATATCTTCAATCTGCTTTCAAGTAAAATTAAAAGGTAAATATAATCTGTTATCCTTATTACTGATCTTATCAAATTTTTTTTTTGAAATAAATTTCGTTTTAGTTAGAATGCAAATTGTTTCACATATTACTTTAAAATTATAATCAAGAGCTGTATTGTTCTTAACAATCCAGAAAAGTTTTATTAAATTCCTCTTGGATAAATTCTTTAGACATTTTATTACAGAAATCATACCCCTAAATTCAAGTAGCTGGCACATCTATAAAAAGCATATGTACATCTAATTCATTTTTTCTATTATTTTTCCTATGTCCTCTCGATCGTTTTTTACGTTTAGTAGGACAGGTAAAAGAAGGATGGTCCATAAAACCAGCAATACATTTAACAACAACATGAGACATGTAACCATATGTTGCTACGCGATCATTTAGCCCAAAAGGATAAGCTGTGCCAAGAGTATGGATCCAAAAATCCTCCTGTTTACGTAGTCTTTAATTCTTCTCTTCTTTATTTAAATTTTCTAATTCTAAATATTCTAAAATTGTGACAGTTATATCTGATACGGAACATTTACCATTATTACAATGTTGAACTAGATAGTTATTAGTTTTTTCATTATTAACTGTTGTCTTATGTCCTGAAAATCTTTTATATATATTATTTGTTGTTTCCCCCACATATTGTTGGCAGCATTTATTACATTCTAATAGGTAAATTACATTGGTTGTTCTACAATTAACATTACCACGTAATTTACATGCAAAATTTTTATTATACAACGTACTCTTAACAGAAGTCCATGGGACAAAATGATCTTGGCAAAGAAAACAACGACTCTTACACTTACTAACTCTCAGAAAATCGTTCCGAGTTCTGAGGCTAATATTTGTGTTTTGTTGCATAAAAAGCTATTGAAAATAAATCCAAAACACACCAACATCCAAATCAAAATCCAACAATCAAAGTCCAAAAAACATGCCAAGGTCAATTGGTCAATAGGTCAATAAATACCTAAACAAAAACATGAAAGAACATGAAATTTGCATAAGTGCAATCTCAACAATAATTAACAATATCAGGTTAAAAACCTAGACCAGGGTAAAGTTCTGTCGGGAAGAAAACTAAAAAAAAAATATTTCACCAGCACTGGATCCAACCTGGAATAATATCATAAAAACAGAAATCACCAATGCAACAGCACAAACACAAAAAAAGAGAGAGAGACAGAAGGAGAAAAGGAAGACTGTTTTCCTAAATTAGTGATCAATATAGACCAGCACTTGAATGAGGCCTTAACCCTAAATATATATATAT
>NC_088863.1:6228928-6231428 GCF_032884065.1 Artemia franciscana
AATTAGCCCCTTTATTGATTATAATTTGAAGATCATCTTGCTTTATTATTGACAAGTCCCCTGTTATAACATGTTTGTAAGTGGGATTTACAAATGGGCCAAGTTGCTTACGATTACAAACCGGTTTCCAGTTTATATCACTATCTAATCTTTTAAGTATTAAATTATAATTAAAAATAATTTGCCAAATAGCTTTTCAAATTTATAAGTTAAAACTGGACTATCATTATAATTCAAATTACTGGGAAGGGCCTGCTTCACATGCCGCTGATTTAAATTTTCTGGTAAATTAATATCTTCAATCTGCTTTCAAGTAAAATTAAAAGGTAAATATAATCTGTTATCCTTATTACTGATCTTATCAAATTTTTTTTTGAAATAAATTTCGTTTTAGTTAGAATGCAAATTGTTTCACATATTACTTTAAAATTATAATCAAGAGCTGTATTGTTCTTAACAATCCAGAAAAGTTTTATTAAATTCCTCTTGGATAAATTCTTTAGACATTTTATTACAGAAATCATACCCCTAAATTCAAGTAGCTGGCACATCTATAAAAAGCATATGTACATCTAATTCATTTTTTCTATTATTTTTCCTATGTCCTCTCGATCGTTTTTTACGTTTAGTAGGACAGGTAAAAGAAGGATGGTCCATAAAACCAGCAATACATTTAACAACAACATGAGACATGTAACCATATGTTGCTACGCGATCATTTAGCCCAAAAGGATAAGCTGTGCCAAGAGTATGGATCCAAAAATCCTCCTGTTTACGTAGTCTTTAATTCTTCTCTTCTTTATTTAAATTTTCTAATTCTAAATATTCTAAAATTGTGACAGTTATATCTGATACGGAACATTTACCATTATTACAATGTTGAACTAGATAGTTATTAGTTTTTTCATTATTAACTGTTGTCTTATGTCCTGAAAATCTTTTATATATATTATTTGTTGTTTCCCCCACATATTGTTGGCAGCATTTATTACATTCTAATAGGTAAATTACATTGGTTGTTCTACAATTAACATTACCACGTAATTTACATGCAAAATTTTTATTATACAACGTACTCTTAACAGAAGTCCATGGGACAAAATGATCTTGGCAAAGAAAACAACGACTCTTACACTTACTAACTCTCAGAAAATCGTTCCGAGTTCTGAGGCTAATATTTGTGTTTTGTTGCATAAAAAGCTATTGAAAATAAATCCAAAACACACCAACATCCAAATCAAAATCCAACAATCAAAGTCCAAAAAACATGCCAAGGTCAATTGGTCAATAGGTCAATAAATACCTAAACAAAAACATGAAAGAACATGAAATTTGCATAAGTGCAATCTCAACAATAATTAACAATATCAGGTTAAAAACCTAGACCAGGGTAAAGTTCTGTCGGGAAGAAAACTAAAAAAAAAATATTTCACCAGCACTGGATCCAACCTGGAATAATATCATAAAAACAGAAATCACCAATGCAACAGCACAAACACAAAAAAAGAGAGAGAGACAGAAGGAGAAAAGGAAGACTGTTTTCCTAAATTAGTGATCAATATAGACCAGCACTTGAATGAGGCCTTAACCCTAAATATATATATATATATATATATATATATATATATATATATATATATATATATATATATATATATATATATATATATAAGTTCTCTTTCCTATATTGGACTGTAAAATTTCATAAGAATCCCCCTAAACCACGGTTTATTGCTGGAGCAGCTAAATTTCCAACCCGCATTGCTGCTTCTGACCTCTCTTTAATTTTAAAGGAAATTGTAAATAAACTTAAAATCTATTGTTCTGGTATTGAAAATTTTCGAATTTTAATCCATATTGGAGTGTTAATAATTCACTGCAGGTGATAGATTCTTCAACAATAGTTTCAGCTAAAAGAATTGAGTCTTTCGATTTGCGACAATGTATACTAATTTATCACTTAATGTAGTGTTTGATAATTTAAAAACTGTTATCAAGAAATCTTTCCTCTTATCTAGTAAAAGGTTCTTAAAAATAGACATTTATAATAAAATAGCTATATGGACAAACTGATTTAATATTACAGTTAACTTGAGATGTTACAGCTTGGATATGATTTTTGAGTTTTTGGAATTTGTTTTATACAATACTTATATAAGATTTGGGGGTTATTTGTACAAGCAAATTATGGGAATTCCCATGGGGGGGAATGCCAGCCCATTTATAGCTGACTTGTTTTTTAGTCAACTAGAATATAAATATATGATGGATAAGAATAATCCAATTAATTTAAAACATGCTTTGTCAAATAATAAAAGATATTTAGATGATATTTTGGTTTTAAATTGTAAGGATTTCATTGATATTTCTAAAAATATATATCCATCAGAGCTTATTATTGAGCCTAGTTATGGCTCTGGTCATGAAGATTATTTCTTAGATTTAAAAATTAATATTTGTGATAATAATAAATTAAGTTTTAAAATGTATAATAAAACGG
>NC_088863.1:6233928-6322266 GCF_032884065.1 Artemia franciscana
CACCCCCTAAAAGTCGTACAATCTTAAATCAGAGAATCCTACTGTAAAAGTTCCAAGTTCCTATCTACAAAAATATAGAACTTCACATTTTTGCAAGAAGACAAATCACGGATGCGTGTTTATTTGTTTTTTATTTTATTTTTTTGCTTTTTTTCCCAAGGTTGATCGTATCAACTTAGTGGTCCTAAAATGTTTTAACGGAAATTAAAAGTTCTAATGCCCCTTTTAAGTGACTCAAAAAATTGGAGGGCACCTAGGCCCCCTCCCACGCCCCTTATTTCCCAAAGTCACCGGATCAAAATTCTGAGATAGTCATTTTATTCACCATAATCGAAAAAACCAATTAACCATGTCCTTGGGGATGACTTACCCCCCGCTGTTCCCATGGGAGGGGCTGCAAGTTACAAACTTTGACCTGTGTTTAAATATAGTAATGGTTACTGGAATGTACGGACATTTTCAGGGGGATCTTTTAGATTTGGGGGAGAGTTGAGGGGGGGGTCACGTTGGAGGATTTTTCCATGGAGGAACTTCTCATGGGGGAAGAGATTTTCAATAAAGGGTGCGCAGGGTTTTCTAGCATTATTTACAAAAAGACAATGAAAAAATAAATATGAAAAGCTCTATCTACTGATAGTAAGGAGCAGCATTAAAACTTAAAACGAACAGAAATTGTTACGCATATGAAGGGTTTACCTCCTCGTAATACCTCGCTCTTTACGCTAAATTACTTTTAGTAATTTCAACTGTTTATTCTAGGGCCTTTGTGGTTCAGGGGTGATTCTTAAGGACTTGGTACAAAATTTAAGCTTTAGTATAAAAAGCGAGGCATCGACGAGTGGTGAACCCCCTCATACACACAATAAAGTTATACGAATATAGAAGATCGTTACGTAGCTTAGTTCATAAATTCTGTATATTTTTTACGAATGAAAACTCGTAAAAAATTTAAGTTACCTTTTTAAGTAATCAAAAAATTGAAAGGCAACTAGGCCACTTCCCTCACTCCTTTTGTCTCAAAATTTTCCAATTCAACTAAGAGAAAGCCATTTAGCCAAAAGAAATTAAAATGCAAATTTCGTTCTAGTTATCTTTGTGCGGAGAGCCAAAGTGAAAACATGCATTAATTCAAAAAGATCCAGAAATTAAATAAAAAAAAAAGTTTTTTAAATTAAAGTAAGGAGTGACATTAAAACTTAAAACGAACAGAAATTACTCTGTATATGAAAGGGTTTTTTTCTCCTCAATGCCCCAATCTTTTTGCTAAAGTCTTGGAAATGTTCAGACATTTTCATGGGGATTTGTTGGGCTTGGGTGGAGAGTTGTGGGGGGGGGTTGTATGTGGGAGGATCTTTACATGGTGAAATTTCTCATGGGGGAAAAGATTTTCAACGAATGGGGCGCAAGATTTTCCAGTATTATTTAAAACACAATGAAAAAATAAGTTGTGAGTGAGGAACAGCATTAAAACTAGAAACGAAGATAAATTATTACGCATATGAGGGGTTTACCTCCTCGTAATACCTCGCTCTTTACGCTAAAGTATTTTTAGTAATTTCAACTTTTATTCTACGGCCTTTGTTGTCCAGGGGTCGTTCTTAAGGACTTGGGACAAAATTTAAGCTTGGTGTAAAGAGCGAGGTATTGACGAGGGGTGAACCCCATCATATACGCAATAAAAACATGAGAATATAGAGGTTCGTTACGAAAGTTAATTCGTAGACTATGTATATTTTCTACAAATGGAAACTAATGGAACAAATTAAAATTCCTTTATAAGTAATCAAAAAATTGGAGGGCAACTAGGCCTCCTCCCTTGCTCCTTTTTTCTCAAAATTTTCAAATTAGACTAAGAGAAAGCCATTTAGCCAAAAAACAAAAATTAATATTCAAATTTCGTTTTAATTATTTATGTGTGGAGATGCAAATCAAAACATATATTATTTCAGAAACGTTCAGAAATTAAATGAAAAATAAGTTTTTTTTTAAATGAAAGTAAGTAGCGACATTAAAACTTAAAACGAATAGAAAATACTCCGTATATGAAAGGGGCTTTTTCTCCTCAAATCCCCGCTCTTTACGCAAAAGTATTCTACTGTTTTGAAAGTAAAGTTAAGAAAAAGAGGTAAACTTTAGCGTAAAGAGTGGGGCGTTGAGGAGAAAAGGCCCCTTTTATATACGGAGTAATTTATATATAGGAATGGTTACTGGGAAATGTGCAGACGTTTTCATGGGGACTCTTAGGGTTTGCGGGGGGGAAGAGTTTAGGGGGGGGTACGTGGAAGGACCTTTCCATGGAGGAAATTCTTATAGGAGGAGATATTTTCAATGAAGGGGGAGCAGGATTTTCTAGCATTTAAAAAAAATGAAATTAAATATAAAGTTATATCTACTGAAAGTGAGGAGCAGCCTTAAAACTTAAAACGAACAGAAATTGTTTCCCATATGAGGGGTCTACCTCCTCGTAATACCTCGCTCTTTACGGTAAAGTATTTTTAGTAATTTCATTTATTTATTCTACGGCCTTTGTGGTTCACGGGTCATTCTTAAGGACTTGGGACTAAATTTAAGCTTCAGTGTTAAGAGCGAGGTATTGACTAGGGGTGAACCCCCTCATATACGCAATAAAAACATACGAGTATAGAAGTTTGTTACGTAAATAGATTCTTAAGTTACATATATTTCTTACGAATGAAAACTCGTAAAAAATTAAAGTTACTTTTTAAAGTAATCAAAAAATTTGAGGGTAACTAGGCCAACTTCCTCGCTGTTTTTCTCAAAATCTTCAAATTAAACTAAGAGAAAGCCATTTAGTCAAAAGGAAATTAATATGCAAATTTTGTCTTAATTATTTATTTGCGGAGAGCCAAGATCAAAACATGAATTAATTCAAAAACGTCCAGAAATTAAATGAAAAAGCAAGTTTTTTAAATGAAAGTAAGGAGTGACATTAAAACTTAAAACTAAAGGGGCTATATGAAAGGGGCTTTTTCTCCTCACGCCTCGCTCTTTACGCTAAAGTTTTTACTGTTTAAAAAAGAAGATTCAAGAGAAAAAGTCAAACTTTAGCGTAAGGAGTGGGGCGTTGAAGAGAAAAAGCCCCTTTCGTATATGGAGTAATTTCTGTTAATTTTAAGTTTTAATGTCGCTCCTTACTTTCATTAAAAAAACTTATTTTTTTATTTAATGTAAAAGAGGGACGAAAGAGTTCTGGTATCGGTTTGTCCAAGCACACACAGGCACAAGTTAATCGTCATGGTTATATTCTTGTGTAAAGAAAAAATGGTGATAGTTCATTTTGAAACTGAAATATCTGCATAATTCAAGAACCAAATCATATCTGCTGTTATTGTAATATCCTTTTTGAGATATCTACTATTTTCATTTTAAATGTAGCTTTTCGTTTTTGTTGAGTTTGTCATCAGCGTCCTCATTCTCATAGTATTTTGTTTAATATTATTTGTCATTGATTAGATCAATCTACATATGTGTTAAGACGTTACTACCACACTACACAGCTACTATTGATGAAGTTTTATGTAGTCTACATTCTACATAATCCTTGGCTGATAAGAAATGTTTATATCTCCTACATGGGAATATTTTTGAAAATGAAAATCCTATTCTTTTTTAAGCTTAACTTTAACAAAAACTGATCAGTACCTAGTGGATAACTTTCTGTACAATGGCGTAAAACTCAAACAGTTCCAAAAATCCTTTATTAGACAAAGTCTCTTGTTTATATATTTCTGTAATTTTGCCGATGCAGTTTTATACTTATTAGAACCAGCACTTATTCAGACCAGAGACGAAGAGCATTGTGCCAAAAATTATCAAGCTAAAAAAGAAAATGCTGCTCTCACATGTACTAGTATTGGGTTTGGTAAATTTGATTTCTAATTGCAAAGGGGATAATTTCATATTGAAAGTCAGCCTTTCATTTTTCACCTGTCAGTTTTTCCCCTGGTGGCAATAGAGTAATATATTACAGGTATGTAGATTACCATAATAAGAAGCATGAACTGAGGAGGGACCCTGCTCCTGGGGTCTATAATAGAAACTAGGGCATTCTTACCCGGGGCCATAAATACAGGTGGAGGAAGAAGAAAGCCCCTCAAATGTACACTCAACATGGCATATTGGTGTTCCAACTCGTCCCATGAGTTACAGACCCTCTCCCAGTAATGGGTTAAATTGTAAAGTGACACAGAACAACTTCGTTGGAGGACACTCTATAGGGTGAAAACTGTGGCAGTTTATAAGGACAACGGCCTCTGCAAAGGACCATTTTCAACGTTTAAGAGAATCTGCAAGATTGCAAACCTTGTGTTCAACTTCATTCCTACTTGAGGATTGGTGCTCCACAGCATTCATACAGCATTCTTACGGGACTCTGACTAATGGGTAATTCTTTCGCACTGGGTCAGCTTAAAGTGTGTTTTTGGGCTAAAAAACCTCTTCCTACCTAATTTATCTACTATGGGTTGCCTCCCTGTAGTAGAATATTAATTTTAGCTATGAACATATAATGAATCGGAGGTAATTGGCTTGGGATCGACTGCACAGGATTTTGATTCTTGTTGATACAAGAGTGTCACTAAGTGCTGAAAGCCATGTTGAGGCCAAGATTAGCCTGAGATTGCACAAAGGACTGGGCAGAATTGGTCCCAGTGACTTCTTGCTTTCTTGGTTCTAAGACGCCTCAAGTGCTTCGGTGTAGACATGAAAAGATGTGTTTATCTCCTTCCAGGACTGATATCCGGGACCAATTCTTTTCCTGAGGCTAAAACAATTTCAATGATTTAAAGAACTTAAAAATTAGAACTTTTAATGTTACGACATTAAAAAATGAATATCGTATCGAAATTTTGACTGACACATTCAAACGACTTGAATTAGTCTTATTAGGAGTTTCAGAAACTCATATCCCAGGGGTAGAAATCATGACATTAGGTGATATATAATTTGTTTACTCAGGCAGGTAAAATGCGGCACATAGACAAGGAGTAAGGCTAATGATGAACAAGGACTATTTCAAGTCTTGTTGAGGGTAGGAAGGTACTAATAATAGAATACTAATTGGATGTCTTATGATTAAAAAGTTCAGGGCATCAGTTATAGTAGTATGTGCCCCTTTTGAACCAATTGAAGGATATACTAGTGACTTAGATGAATTTTCATTACAGTTACAGGAGAAAATAGATAGGGTGCCAGATAGAATCTGGTTATTTTAACACCCAGGCTGGTATGAATAGGGATGCTATCGTAGGTAAATTAAATGTAGAAATAGAAAACAGCAAAGGCTAAAGAATTCTGCAGTTTTTATAGTTATAATAATCTAGCTATAACCAATACCGTCTTTGGTCATAAAATAGCCCACATGTTGACACGCTGTTCATGTAATGGTAGGACAGCAACCTTTATTAGTTTTGTTATAGTAAACCGAAGACTGGTAGGATCATTACAAGATACTAGGTTTTATAAGAGTGCTTTTACTGATGTTAAAAGTTAAGATCACCATCTAGCAGTGTCTAGGGTTAATTTAAAGCTGAAATTTAGGAAGGGTAACTACCTGCCAGGAAGTAATGATATTGTTAAACTCCAATATAAGAATTTAAGATAAACTTTTCTTAGAACATTTGAATACTAAAATTGAGAGTTTAAAATATGAGAATGCAGAAGGCAGAAGAAATAATTTTAGAAAAAAAATTGGTGAAGTTGCTGGTGGTGTCTTAGGAAAAACTTTGAGACTGCAGCTATATATATTTTATATTAGGAATGTTTGTGAAAAAGCCTTATACTTAATCGAGAAGAGAAAGAGCTTTTACAGAAATTATCTGAGTTATTGATCATATGAAAATGAAAGAAATTTAAGGAAATTGGAGACAGCATTAAAATATGAAATAGGGAGGTGTGAAGTGGATGCCATGAATAAAATTGCCGAGGATGTGGAAGTTGCGGCTATATGCGATAATAGTAAAAATATTGTATTGCAATGTTAATAAAGTGATAGAGAACAGTCAACCTCGATTTCTTCCAGGAAAATAGGAACATAGCCACAATGAGTGATAAGAAAATATTTAACTAGAGATAGGTGGAACATTTTAAAAATATTCCAAACCGATATATAGTTGCAAGAAAAGATATCGAAAAACAAGAAAAAGTTTTTTGACACCTTAGATATGAAAGAAGATTTGTTTTGAACCATCATTTGAGAAACTAATTGGGTTCAACATACTCCCCCAAAGCCTAGAACAATGGTTGTAACTTTTGCCCAGAGGGCTTATTTGGTTTCTATGAAAGAGGCAGGTCGTATAGATTTCAGAGGGGACTTAAATTGTTAAAAATTAGAAGTTCTAGCTCCCCTTTTTTCAGAGGCAAGGCTATAACGTTGCTAATAGTAGAGGCAAGGCAATACATAAAATATAAAATTTCATATCATTTCGATATATCAGAAAGAAAGTGCTGACCGGTATTCTTTATTTCCTTGGTTAAAACTGAGAAAAATTTTCTTGAATTTAGTATTGTGTACCGTCTGAAACTTATTTTATTTGATCATTTTATATTATAATATCTACTCCTTACACTGGTTTTCGGTATGAAATCAGACTAAAAAGAAACATCAGACTAGACCTTAAAGCAAGTAAAATATCATAACGAGAAGATTAGAAATTAGCTGTTTTTTAAACAGTTATATAAAATTGATTGCTTTTATTAGCTTTTGCTACTATTTCAAAAATTTGACTTGACAGAACGGTAAAAATAGACTATAGACTGAAGTTAGTAGATACTGGTTAGACAGTCGCAGTGATTTATCAAAGTTATTGTGTATTATTTAGGAAATGCATTACAACTCTTTGATTGAAGTTAACTTTAAAAGGTAGATACTAGGCAAAGCATTTTATCATTGATTGAAAAAACTTAAGTGAATAAATACAAGAAAATGGTCTGCTTAGGTGTTTAATTTTCTCTTGGGACTAGATATCATTAATTTTTCAAATAGTCAAAATAAAAAAAGTGAAGATTTTTGTCGAGCACATTAAAGTCCTAGAACTGATATTTAAAAGGAAAAACAGAGTCAAATATAAGGTTAGAAAAAGCAGTCAAAAAATTGCTTCAATCAGAATCTTAGGAACACGAATGTAAAAAATTGTTGAAAGCAATAGTTTCTCTTTTGCAAGCACCAGTGCATCAAAAAGATTGGATGACAGGAATAGTTGAAACACACACAATTGAGAAAAGATAAAAATTTGGCGTGAGGAGGAATTTGTGAAAAGTCAAAAATATATAAGGATATTCGAAGTTTTCAGATAATTTTACCAACCTGAAGATAATGGGATTCTTACTACTACCGTTTAAGCGCTCCTAAAGTAAATGGAAACCTGGCATTGTCACTGATATGAGGTTTTAATAAATGCCTCCTTACTGGTGGGGTGAAATCTAACTATTAAGTGAAGTAATATTTTTAGTTGGTTGTTTTTTTTTGTCTAAAAACTATTTTCTTAAACAAAACCTGTCTTCTACAGAATCTATTAATATTCTATCTTTGTCAAAAAGTGTCTTTAACAGTATTTGCGCAAGATCTTTTAGATGCCACCTGCCTCGAAACTTTCTCTGAAAAACGAAAGTTTTAAAAGGCCTTTTTGCCAGTTCTTTTAATTACCACGGGCAAAATAATCTTCCCAGGAGAGAAATATTTTTCAGTAGCATTTGAGCTAGAATACTATGATTTAAATAAAGACGAAAATCTATAAAATCAAAAAATCTAACTAAAATAATTTAACCAATGTCCACAAATTTATTAGAAAATCCAAAGAAAAAAAATTCAAAGTGTGCTTTATTAGGTTCAAGAAAGTATATGTATTCCAAAAGTTAAGCTGTTTTCCCTGATTTATGAAAGTTTGTAAAATATAGACATAAGTGAAATAAAATTTGACTCCAGAATAGTATAAATTTGGTATATATAACTGTTACAACTGTCAAACTTTACATAACAAATTTCCAGATATTCTCAAACAAGACTTAGGGCCAAACTTGAAATTTAGGGAATGAATATATATCACGGCGACCGATGCTGAGCAAGCTAATAGCATAGCCGAAAACCCTACATAGGAGACCTAACAGTTCCAATCTAAATGAGTAAGAACTATTACTTTTGCCACGAAATTTAGTTATGAGTTTCCTTTTTATTTCTTCTTTCGTCACCACTGGAGTCATAAGATATCAAAGAAAAATGCTTAAGGATTCTCTTGTTTGGATAATCTTTTATATTGAGTCTTTTTAAGTATTGAAATAATATAATTAAAAGAAAATGTCTTTTTTGTTGAAATAGTCCATCTAAGAGAAATTTGGTGAGAAAATGGGTCTTTATTTCAACAGAGTAGTGAAGAAAAATCAAAAACAAAATACAAAAAAATCCAAATATTTTTGCCCCACGTCCTGAGCCTTTCTGAATGGAAAAAAGCAAAAAAAGAAAAGAGCAAACTTTTTTTTTAAATAGCCCAAAAAAATGACGCATAAATGCACAAAAAGAAAAAAATTATTTAAAGTGCTGTTTTGTTTTGCTCACTGCTTTGCTGGAATAAAAAAAAAATTCGCTTAATTTTTCACAAATATAAAAGCGTATGGTCAAAGGAAATATTTAAGAAAGTACATTTTCGAAAACAAAATAACATCATAAAGCGTATACTTTTATATTTTATTGAATCTGCTTCTTCACTTGTTTGGATTCCTTCTTTGCTAGGATAATCTAACCCAGTAAATTTTCTTATGTATCACCTTATAAATATGATTCAGTGTTAACAGAACGGCTTGAAAATCATCTAAGTCTTAAAATAATTAATATTTATCAAAAAAAAACTTTTTCTGGAATGAAAGTTAATAAATACATTTGTGACAAATAATAGCGCTAACCTCAAACTAAAAATTGTTTTCAGTGATTTCTCTAGTTTAAAATACTCCCACAAGGTTATTTTACAAAAAAAGCTTACAATTTTTAATTTACAAAAATTAGCTATTGGGTTTCAGCTTTAGTTAAAACTGTTTTCAAAATTCTATACCAATTGAGATTTCACCAGCTGTTTTATTTTTTCTAGCTCTATAGATGTGTCATACATAGCATGTAGAGCAGTTTCTATCACATGTTTATCCTTTTGGTCCTCTTTTCTTTTGTAGAAAAAGAGCAAGTTTTTTCATCTGACTTTAAAGAGCACTATGAAAACTCAAAACAAAAGAAATTATTCCTTGTGTGAAGACGTGGCTCTTCTGCAAACCTTTCTTATAGGCTTTTCTCACTTTTCCATATAGCTCTCTTTAAGCAAAAATTGACTGTTTTTCCCAAAGAATTAAGAATGAATTTTAATTTTAATTTTAAAGAATGAATCCATAGACAGGTTAGGTTACCTCTTTTTTAAAAGTGGTGAAAACCTTAGCATAAAGAACAAGGTATTTAGGAGAGGGTAAAATTTTCATAAAAGGAATAATTTCTGTTCGTTTTAATTTTCGATGTTGCTCCTTATTTTCGATTGAATTAGTTATTTGTTTTTATATTTACCTCTGACTGTTTTTCCGATAATTCTGGTAGATCTGGCTCAAATACCATGAAAAAGTCCTTTCCGAATTAGTTCTTTCCTCGTCAAATACAAAAATATCTAGGTCAAATTCCCTCCGGACATTTCCATATTTAATGAAAGTTCTCACGCCTCTGGAATTTTTTTTCCATATGATTCAGCCTAAAACAATTTCCTTATGCTACATTTATTTGTGAAAGCCTTTGATTTCTATTGTTTTTTAATCATTCTAGAATTTCTTCCGTCCATGGGAATTTTTCTCAGAGATGAAAACCTACTAGAATTACCTCCGGATTATACTCCTGGAGTGATTCCATATGCAAAACTTAGTGGGCAAAGAAGAAGGCGAGACAGAGAAAAGGGATTTTATACAGGAGTTTTGCCAAATTCCACTAATGTAAAACTTCCCCTGAAAAGTCCCAGAAATTCCCCACCCCTCTCACCAAGCACAGCTCTCCCATTGGAAACCCACAAGAAACCTAAATCCCCCCCCATGAATTTTGTCGGTATAGCCAGGGAGCATGTTATCCCTAAGGTCAGAGTTATTTTACTTCTGACCTTTTGAATAAACGCTCTCTAGATCTTCTATTATCATTACTTCGATACGATCCTCCCTGGGTGAAACATAGTTTTAATTTTGATTGTTTTACTACGCAGGAAATAATGGCCTCTACCCATTTTTCTCTTTTTTGTATTTTAATGCTTTTTTTTATTTTGTTATCTCTGTCTGAAGATTAATATCTATATGATCGGAGTTGCCTCGTTCTTATTACATCGATCTTCAACAAAAGTTTCCTGGTACTTCTGATAAAGCTTCTGATTGTTCTAATTAAACGATGCTTGTGTTTCAGGACTCGATCTTAGGGAGTAAGGACAATAATTAAAATTTTAGTGCAAAAAGCAGAATATTAGGATAGGAGCGACCTCTTCATTCACAGAATAATATATGAATGAAGATAATAATAATATTCACATAATAATATAAGAATAATATCCTCATTATAGTTTTAATGTTGCTCTTTACTTTCGATTGAAATAAAAAAAAAATTTTTATTTAACTTCTGATCTTTTTGTAAATAGTTCTTTAGATTCAGGTCCCCATACAAAGAAAGATCATCAAAACAATTCATAATCGCTGAAAATATTACCCGGTTATTACCATAAGCATCTCCAATTGTAAAATCGAGACAGTAAAGAGATAAAGTAAGAAAGAAAAATTGTATAAGAAATCTGGCAAAAGCCTCCAGTGTCAAGTTTCTCCAAAAAATCTAAGCCATAGCCCATTCCCATTGAGATTCCTGCTGTCAAAAGTCCCCGTGAAAAAAAAAAAATTTTGACATGAATTCACTATTTTTCTATAAGAAGTAAAAGTTATATTTCAAAATTTGTATTTTGAATTTTTTCCTTGATTATTTACATTTTGGATTTGTGTATATATTAAATAAGAAAACTATATTTTTTTCTATTGGAAGTAAGAACCAAAATTAAGCTAAAACGAACAGAAACTATTACGTATATGAGGGGGGTTACCTCCTCCTCAACACCTCGTTCTTTACACTAGTGTTTTTAGTACTTTTGAAAAAAGCTTCTTATTGTTCCAATAAAACAAACCTTATGTTTCAGAAGTTGTTCTTGAAGAATTAGAACAAAATTCAATCTTTAGCGTAAAGAGCAAGGTGTTGAGGTTTTCATCTTCTAATTTTTTTTTTATATTCACTTCAATATTTGCTGAAAATTTTACCTTTATATTCTTAGCCATTACTGTGATATGAAATATACAAATTTTTGACAGCTTTGAAGCACTTAATTTCCTTCTAATTGTTTCAACATCTCTCTTACCATATTCAGTAAGTTTCACCTTGAAAGCTTTCAATTTTTCGAACACCCAGGATGAAACCTGCCCCCTTTCCTATAGTTAAACCTATGCGTAAGCAATGGGCGGTTTGCATGATTTGCATGAAGCAATTGCCTCAGATACTTTTGAGACATATCTGCCCAGGAGGCATAATAATTCGAAAGTTTGAAGATCTTGAAGAAAATCAACACAACAATTTAGGTCAGTTGTCATTGGTGATTAAAGGGAGGAGGGTATCCTAAAAGCGCTTTATAGGACACAAGTTGCCTTAAAGTCACTTTTGGCTTTGAAAAGAAAAGTGTTAATAGTTCAATTTGTAATGCAAATAATCAACGCTAAAGATCACAAGGCCATTTCTTCTATAGAAAAAGGACTAGCAAAAAAATTAATTAAGGCCGTATCACTAAGACTTAGGCAGCCTTTCCTAAATGCTTATTAAGCAAATTTCTTATACATTTAGTATATATATTCCCTATTTATTTAGGCCCATTTGGGCTTTCTAGCAGTCGCACGACGTGTGTGATTTATAGTAATTTTATTTAATAAATTATTTGTGAACTTGAGCTTGAACTTCATTTAGAAATCCTAAACTTTTTTGCAGTTATTAACCCTGGAGTCGGTCACATACCTAATAATCTTAGAACGGAAAAAATCGCTGTTGAAATGGATCTTTCAGGAATCATTGAAGTTCAGTGTGTTCCAATCTATTCAGTACTTCTAGCTGTGAATATGACTACAATTGACTTATTTGTATTGGATGTAGAGGGCGTTGAAATAGATATTTTAGAAACAATTCCTTTTGAAAAAGTTGATATAACTCTGTTTCTGATAGAAGTAAATGGAAAGCCAAAGCAGATTAAATTAAAATTAATTAAAAATTAATTAAATAATTAAAATTAATTAAATTAATTAAGTTTAATTAAAATTAATTAAGGCCGTATCACTAAGACTTAGGCAGCCTTTTCTAAATGCTTATTAAGCAAATTTCTTATACATTTAGTATTAATATTCCCTTTTTATTTAGGCCCGTTTTGGCTTTCTAGCAGTCGCACGACGTGTGTGATTTATAGTAATTTTATTTAATAAATTATTTGTGAACTTGATCTTGAACTTCATTTAGAAATCCTAAACTTTTTTTTTGCAGTTATTAACCCTGGAGTCGGTCACATACCTAATAATCTTAGAACAGAAAAAATCGCTGTTGAAATGGATCTTTCAGGAATCATTGAAGTTCAGTGTGTTCCTATCTATTCAATACTTCTAGCTGTGAATATGACTAAAGTTGACTTATTTGTACTGGATGTAGAAGGCGTTGAAATGGATATCTTAGAAACAATTCCTTTTGAAAAAGTTGATATAGCTGTGTTTTTGATAGAAGTAAATGGGAAGCCAAAGCAGGGAATAAAAAGAATCCATTCATTTTTGCATTCAAACGGATATACTTTTTATGACACATTTAGGGGTGGAATCCACCCTGGTGACGATGTATTCATAAGTAAAAAATATTTAAAAAGCATAGATGACTTTCAAAAATTACAAAAAACTAACCTCAAAGATAGTATTAAGATTCTAACAGGACAAAAGTACGAAGATATTTCTAAAAGTGATATTGATTTACTTATGACAGAATTTTTGGCTGTCTGGGGCTCATACTACTTTTTATAATTTTAATTTATACAGACTAAAATCGCAATTAAAGTATTTAGTAAATAAAAATATATGACGCAATAAAAATTTTAAAAAGCTTTATTATTGGTGATTTTCGACGGAGTGAATATTTGAACCAAATTGAGTATGTGTTTTTCTGATTCATCCTGATCATTTTTCTGTTTATATAGTCAATTAAAACAATGAAAATATACTGTACATTTTAAAAAAACGAAAATTGTTGTCTTATTTTCATTTCAGAAACATTCATGCCATCATAGCTGCAGATATTTTCTGCTGATTTTTCACAAATATGCGATTCTGGAGCTATGTTTATCGATGTTTATCACTTGTGATACATATGCTTTCTTAACACAGTATTCTAGTGATCACCATGATTGCGAACAGCCAACATTTTCTCCCCTTTTCATCTTTTCATCTATGGTTTGTCTATTATAAGTCTGTTAGACTTCCAAAACTACTTGCTTTAAATCTACTAACCATGAAATAAGCTTAGCTGGAAATAGAATAAGGAAATGGATGAACAAGATTTGAACCAAAAGATTAAAATTTAGTTTTACTAGTGTTTACGCTTGCATTTCTATGATTTTATCAGTAATACATCTATTAAATATTGCGGTCATATAAAATTAAAAATCAAATTGTAGTGCTTTCAAAATCTTTCTATTTAATTTGGACCTTACTTAACAAGTTATCTTTATTGTGTTTTTTTAGTCCATATACAACACAATTTGCCATATACTAGGTCCCTGGGAACCCTAAAATGATGAAACTGATGTGCAAATAGATTCCATGGAATTATGCTTCATACCAGGATATTTCAGTTTAAAGTCTATTATGCAAGTGCTGGGTCGAAGTTAATGAACAATATAACTGACAAAAGTAAAGTGAAACAAATTGGTCCCTTTTGACAAAAGTAAAGTGAAACAAATTGGTCCCTTTTCAATTCCGTTACCAGTAGAGTTATCACTGAGCCATCACACATATCAAAGCCCTGTAGAATCTTCAAATAGGATGGATATATCAAAAAACTTATCTGATTAAATATAACACGGCCTTTTCAGTAAATAAGATCTTATATTAAAAATTAGAAATTCTAACTCCTTTTATTGCAAAATTAGAATTGGTATAGCTGTAATGCAAAATGTGTCTACTAAGTAAGATTTTACCGTTTTCAAGGGGTCAGAGGGAGTTAATGGTTAGATTAAGAATTATAATCCGTTTTGGAACTCAAGGAAATTGGAGAGGTGGAAACATGAACAGTTTATTACCAATAGCTGAATGATCTTACTCCATAATGAATGTAAAAAAATTCAATCTTGTATTTAATAGCACTATTGTAAGGGAAACTGAATTTCTTTAAACTCTCTAAAGGTTCAAATTTAGTTTTCACCCTACTGAACAAAAAATATTTTGTTTAATTTTATCTCAAATTCATTTAAAATAAATTTTTTCGAAATTGTTTATAAAAAAAATAAACACCTATATTCAAACCAAAATATAAGCCACACAGAAGTTATGTTATAATTTAGGGGGTAGCCTTACTCTTATCTTTGATAATATATATTTTTCTAAATTTTGGCCTGATTTTGTGTTTTAATGTGTGTTCTTCTCAACTTTCATTTGTGAGTCTCTGGTAATTTCTGTTTTCTTATATACATGTTATTTTGCAATTTCTTTTGGAATATTTAATTTTAATGTAGCTCTATACCGCTCTTCGAATTACATTTCAGACAGAAATGTTTGTATTTTCATTTAAAATGAAGAATTAAATCTCAAGTAGAGTTGTTAACAGTTCTTCTTTATTTTATAAACTAAATGAGTATCAAATAAAAATTCTGAAAAATCCTAGATACAATTAGTGTGTGTGTCATTTGTAGATTCTTCGAAGTTAGGTTTTTGTACAAAAATAAGAATTCAGCCTGAAAAGTGACATGTTTAGTTTGATGGTTTTGTTTGGTATATCTGAAAGAAATTCGCCTATTTAAGTGGAAAAAGTGCCATCTCAAACATATTTCTTTTAGTCCACTAGAAAATAAGACCAGATAAGAATATTGCTTTTGGACCATTAGTAATAAATGCATAGCGTTCCGAGCAGGGTGCCTTCAAGGTAAAGCCCCTCTTTCTATTTTTATGAAACCTAACCAAGCCTATTTATCTTTTCAACCCCAAGGAAAAGGTAGAACCGTTTTATTGCAATAGTTGAAAGTTAATATGCAATAGTTGAACTGTGTGACAGAAAATGCCCCCTTAATAATTAATAATAATTAATAATCATGATTTACAATATATAAGAGTTCTGTATTTTAGTTATTGCAATTATTTATTATATCCGCCATGTTCTTATAGAAACCGGAAGATTATTAGATTTTTTTTTGCAAATGATATTATTTTTGTTTATAAAATATTATATCCTAGATGAGGGGCTGAGACCGGTCAACGCTTGGGTCCCTACAACCCTTTGATTAGGCTTTATTGATTGTATTGTATGGGTTAAATTGTTGTTGTTTTTTCCTTAGCATATTTACTCCCCTTAAATTGTCAAAAGAAGTGGGTAACAAATAAGTTATTATTACTATTACTAACCATAGAGTAGAACGACACCTTATTGTAAAATAGGTTTTTGATTATCTTTAAAGATTTGCTAAATGGGACCGCTTCAGTACAACTTACTGTGCACTAAAATTTAGTTTTACTAGTGTTTACGCTTGCATTTCTATGATTTTATCAGTAATACATCTATTAAATATTGCGGTCATATAAAATTAAAAATCAAATTGTAGTGCTTTCAAAATCTTTCTATTTAATTTGGACCTTACTTAACAAGTTATCTTTATTGTGTTTTTTTAGTCCATATACAACACAATTTGCCATATACTAGGTCCCTGGGAACCCTAAAATGATGAAACTGATGTGCAAATAGATTCCATGGAATTATGCTTCATACCAGGATATTTCAGTTTAAAGTCTATTATGCAAGTGCTGGGTCGAAGTTAATGAACAATATAACTGACAAAAGTAAAGTGAAACAAATTGGTCCCTTTTGACAAAAGTAAAGTGAAACAAATCGGTCCCTTTTCAATTCCGTTACCAGAAGAGTTATCACTGAGCCATCACCCATATCAAAGCCCTGTAAAATCTTTAAATAGGATGGATCTATCAAAATATTTATCTGATTAAAAATAACATGGCCTTTTCAGTAAATAAGATCTTATATTAAAAATTAGAAATTCTAACTCCTTTTATTGCAAAATTAGAATTGGTATAGCTGTAATGCAAAATGTGTCTACTAAGTAAGATTTTACCGTTTTCAAGGGGTCAGAGGGAGTTAATGGTTAGATTAAGAATTATAATCCGTTTTGGAACTCAAGGAAATTGGAGAGGTGGAAACATGAACAGTTTATTACCAATAGCTGAATGATCTTACTCCATAATGAATGTAAAAAAATTCAATCTTGTATTTAATAGCACTATTGTAAGGGAAACTGAATTTCTTTAAACTCTCTAAAGGTTCAAATTTAGTTTTCACCCTACTGAACAAAAAATATTTTGTTTAATTTTATCTCAAATTCATTTAAAATAAATTTTTTCGAAATTGTTTATAAAAAAAATAAACACCTATATTCAAACCAAAATATAAGCCACACAGAAGTTATGTTATAATTTAGGGGGTAGCCTTATTCTTATTTGTGGTAAAATATATTTTTCTATATTTTGGCCTGATTTTGTGTTTTAATGTGTGTTCTTCTCAACTTTCATTTGTGAGTCTCTGGTAATTTCTGTTTTCTTATATACATGTTATTTTGCAATTTCTTTTGGAATATTTAATTTTAATGTAGCTCTATACCGCTCTTCGAATTACATTTCAGACAGAAATGTTTGTATTTTCATTTAAAATGAAGAATTAAATCTCAAGTAGAGTTGTTAACAGTTCTTCTTTATTTTATAAACTAAATGAGTATCAAATAAAAATTCTGAAAAATCCTAGATACAATTAGTGTGTGTGTCATTTGTAGATTCTTCGAAGTTAGGTTTTTGTACAAAAATAAGAATTCAGCCTGAAAAGTGACATGTTTAGTTTGATGGTTTTGTTTGGTATATCTGAAAGAAATTCGCCTATTTAAGTGGAAAAAGTGCCATCTCAAACATATTTCTTTTAGTCCACTAGAAAATAAGACCAGATAAGAATATTGCTTTTGGACCATTAGTAATAAATGCATAGCGTTCCGAGCAGGGTGCCTTCAAGGTAAAGCCCCTCTTTCTATTTTTATGAAACCTAACCAAGCCTATTTATCTTTTCAACCCCAAGGAAAAGGTAGAACCGTTTTATTGCAATAGTTGAAAGTTAATATGCAATAGTTGAACTGTGTGACAGAAAATGCCCCCTTAATAATTAATAATAATTAATAATCATGATTTACAATATATAAGAGTTCTGTATTTTAGTTATTGCAATTATTTATTATATCCGCCATGTTCTTATAGAAACCGGAAGATTATTAGATTTTTTTTTGCAAATGATATTATTTTTGTTTATAAAATATTATATCCTAGATGAGGGGCTGAGACCGGTCAACGCTTGGGTCCCTACAACCCTTTGATTAGGCTTTATTGATTGTATTGTATGGGTTAAATTGTTGTTGTTTTTTCCTTAGCATATTTACTCCCCTTAAATTGTCAAAAGAAGTGGGTAACAAATAAGTTATTATTACTATTACTAACCATAGAGTAGAACGACACCTTATTGTAAAATAGGTTTTTGATTATCTTTAAAGATTTGCTAAATGGGACCGCTTCAGTACAACTTACTGTGCACTAGACTATAAACGCAGACCAAATTTAAGATATTTTTTCCTAGCTTAATACTAGTGTATAAAATTAAAAAAAAAAACACTTAGGACTTTCTTCGAAACTAGAATACTCCGAAAGCACATTTGTCCGGCCAGAGATCTGTGGCATTTCCTTATGATTTCCTTTTACTAAACAATATCAATTGATTGGATGCACAATTTTGCTCAAGTAGGTTAGAACACGTATGTATTTATTGATCTTTGAGGCTTCCAGCACGCGCTTTAATACACACTTAATTCAAGCTAAAAACTGATATTTTTATCGTCGATAATGTTTCAGCAACTTACTTCTTTAAACAAGTGCATCTAAAGTTGAGATTTTGAAAGCATAAACAAAATCTTTTGAGCTCATAACTGCAGCTCTTGACTTGGTTTTGCTGATTGGATTTCTCAACAGTGCTACCAACTGGACTAATAAGATATATATATATATATATATATATATATATATATATATATATATATATATATATATATATATATATATATATATATATATATATATATATATATATATATATATATATATATATATATATATATATATATATATATATATATATATATATATATATATGTATTTATATATATATATATATATATATATATATATATATATATATATATATATATATATATATATATATATATATATATATATATATATATAATATATATATATATATATATATATATATATATCTATATATATATATATATATATATATATATATATATATATATATATATATATATATATATATATATAATAAGTACCCTAACTCTCATCCCTCAAAAGACAATATGTATGTTAAGCTAACCGGGTACAGGTTCTGAATCAGTCAACTCAAAATCTTCCATTTATTTAAGCTGTAATTCAACAACAAATAGGCATAGATGCCCTGATGATAGGAAGCATAAAAGCTCTATTCACCAAAAAAACTAAACAATTGTGACTGATTCAACAAATGACACAGGTATTGCAAATGCCCCTACCTTATTCACGTTAGGTTCCTCTCTGAAAAACCCTTCTTGTAGATACAGAGGTGAAAACAATTTAAGAGCTCTCCTTATATACCCCAACTACAAAGAATACTATTACATATAAAGGCACAAAAGTACATTAGTTTTATTTCCCAGCAAGTTTTGTTAAAATTATACCATCCCGCTTTGTAATAGAGATTAAAAAGATAAGAAAATAGCATTGGTAATGGGGGGTAAAAAGCTACCATGGTTATCCCCAAGGGTTTTAACAACTACCAGAGTCAAAACTTGGGGTCTTAACGACTATTATGGTCCCTTCCCAGATACCTCAACAGATGTCAAGGCCCAGTACCTTTTATTTACAAATTGTCGTTAATAATGTTTTTTAGTATTAAGCTAGAATATCAGGTAAAATCTCTTAGTGCGAGCAATTATAATGTATTCATTAATTGACATTAGCTCCTTTGAAAATGGCATCTCTTAAGTGGATTACGGTGGACTACGGGTTGTCCTCCGTACTTAGTCCTCTTTATTATTCTAGGAGTATGTAAGTGAAACCACGATAAAAATTATAGATGACCAAAAACAAGTTAACGATTATTCTACTGTTTAAGAACTAAGAAAAAAGAAACATTGCCCTATCAAGAGATATCAAGATAATTCCAGAATATTTGAGTTGAAATAAAGAAGACTACAAGATGATTCGACAGTGAAAGTATTGGCTTGAAAAAATCGTCTCACGTAGTAATATTCGAATTAAATTTTTATTAGTTCATTATGGAAGATTTGGAAATTGACAGTTATCAATGAAAATTAAGGTATAGTATGAATAAATATGATATGAGATTTTGGGGATCTAGATTACACCATACAAACCAAAAGGAGTTTTATGAATGAGTGGATAAATTCTATGAGGAAAGTGGCAAAGAAATGATGACTTTTCAAGAAGAATTGACGAAAATAGGCTGCTTGTTTTGAGTTAAGATGATATTTGTAATAGGTAATGTTCCTTTCAAGAACCTTTAATTGAAAGATGTAAACTGGATATTTCACTGTTAAAGTCCTAGAAATTTGACTACCCCACAGGTGAAGAAATATATCTTTGGCGTGAAAATACGTGAAATTCTTTGCACAGTGTATGCCTAAGCAAATACCTAAGAATCATAAGAACTGAGGTAATAATGACCTTTATTGAATTATCCTGCTAAAAGGATTCTTCTAATTCAAAAATTTGTTACATTTTATGTTCTATTGTATTATCTCTTTGTTTGAGATAGTTTCACAACTAGCTAGATTAATCCTAGGCTTTCAGACTGGGTAAGCTTAAACAGGTTTCTTAAATAAATGATTAATGGAACGAAATATATTTAGAAAATTATGCATATTTACATAAGACCAGTATTTACTGGTAACTATTGCTAATCCAAACACAACAATTCCTTAATAATGGTTAAGCTTTAACATAATTGTGAATGCGTCATATACATTTTTCACTATAATACAGCAAATTTAGAACAAGTGAACACTGGAAAAGACGAATGGAATCTGGAAGGGATGAGGAAAAAAATCTTGGATGGATTTAAATCAACAAGAATTAAGATATACTCAGAATTATACAAGATAAGCTCATCAGTTTTTACAGTAGATATTGAAAAATATCATAAAAACAAAACAATAAAACGTCATCCTGTGTTTTCCAAAATATATCATTAGTACAAAAGAGATTTTGCGGCAGCAGGTTTAATACGATAAACATTAATCAATAAACCAAAAATACAAACCCAGAAAAGAAATTTTTACCTTTAGGAAACCCCTATAGTGATAGCTCATGATCTTCAACATATAGTAGAGAAGACTGCTATGAGAGAACTATAAACAGTCAAAATCAATCATTAATATAATGTCCTCGTATTTTGATAAGCAATAGTTTCTTTAAAATATTGGTTTTCATCTGAATAAAAATGTTTCGTTCCAATTTATTTTCTTTTTAGAATATATTTAAGAAATAAACGCGTTTAAGCTTACTCAGTGTTTATATTTAGAACAGTCCTGGTCAACATCAAAGGAACAGATCGAAGGAGCAACATCAAAAATTAAAACGAACAGGAATTATTCCTTTTATGAAGAACTTACCCTCTTCTAAATACCTTGTTGTTCATGCTAAGGTTTTCACCATTTTTGAAAAAGTGGTTCCAATTATGACGGTCCCTGTATCTATGGATTCATTCTTTAAAAATTCGGAAAAACAGTCAATTTTTGCTTAAAGAGAAAGCTATATGGAAAAGTGAGAAAAGGCTAAGAGAAAGGATTGCAGAAGAGCAACGTCTTCACACAAGGAATAATTTCTTTTGTTTTGAGTTTTCATATTGCTCTTTAAATTCAGATGAAAAAACTTGCTCTTTTTTTAAAAGGTTTGGCTAGGTTAGTTTAGGTTCTTGATAGGAATAGAGCGTTGGTATTTGCTTAGATCAATGGATTACCGCTATAGCGACGGTTTAACTAGCCTCTAGCTTAAGCGGTGGGCATAACCTAGATGAGATGACTTTGTGACTGTCTGGTATTTACTAGTGAGCAACTGTATAAGTAGCGTCGGCTTGAAAGCATCCTTGCTTTAAGCGATGAACCTGGGAACTCTGCCTAGGCACGTTACCGCACGTAACCTAGACGGTCAACACTAAAGCAACGGTAATAGTGCAACTAAAGTAAATTTTCAATTATAAATGACATTTTCAGTTATAAATGACAATTGTCGAAAATGTTCAAAGTGTTTTTAATTACTCAGACAGAGAAGCTTGAAAGGAATAGAGCGTTGGTAATTGCTTAGAGCAATGGGTTACCGCTAAAACAACGATATAAGTGCAACTAGGGTAAAGTATCAATTATAAATGACATTTGTCAGTTATTAATGACAATTGTCTAAAATGTTCAAAGTGTGTTTAATTAGTTAAAATTATAAATTTGCAACCGGAACCCCTGCCGATAATCCCCAGAACATATATGAGGGGTCACTATCCAAATGAAAAAATAGTGAAAAATGAAATTGGCCAAGAGTTATGGGCTGAGCTGAGGCAATGATTAGACACTCTCTGGAAAGTGATTGGAGACAGCGGGCACCCCCTCCCCGCCTATCCCGAAGCAAGAGCGAGAGAGCGAGAAGCTTGAATGCTATACAGTGGACATTGGCTAAATGGGAACCCCATATGAAAATGAGTATATTGTTGGTATGTGTGAAGCGGATGGTTACTACCTCTTGAGCAATGGTCTAACCATTGACGGCCTTAAGGATTCGTGCCTTAAGTGGAAAATATGGGCTCAAGGAAATACCTCATGAAAGAGGAATATAGTGTTGGTATATGCTAAGATCAATGGATTACCGCTATAGCGACCGTCTAACTAGCCTCTAACTTAAGCGGTGGGCATAAGCTAGATAAGACGACTTTCTGACTGTCTGGTATTTACTAGTGAGCAGCTGTCTAAGTAGCCTCGGCTTGAAAGCATCCGTGCTTTAAGCGATGAACCCGGGAACTCTGCCTAGGCATGTTACCGCACGTAACCTAGGCGGTCACCACTAAAGCAACGGTATAAGTGCAACTAGGGTAAATTGTCAATTATAAATGACATTTGTCAGTTATAAATGACAATTGTCGAAAATGTTCAAAGTGTGTTTAATTAGTTAAAATTATAAATTTGCAACCGGAACCCCTGCCGATAATTTCCAGACCTTATATGAGGGGGTCACTATCCAAAAGAAAAAATGGGGCTTGATGAATGGAAGCCGTAGACACGGGCTAAAGTGGATCTCAGTCTAAATGAACTTGTTGTTGGTGTTGGTGTGAATAACTCGCCTCTAACTTAAGCGGTGCGATTAAGCCAGATGGGATGACTTTGTGGCTGTCTGGTATTTATTAGCGAGGAGCGGTCTAAGTAGCCTCGGCTTGAAAGCATCCGTGTTTTAAGCGGTGAATATAGTGTTAGTATATGGTTTGAGCAATGGGTTACCGCTAAAGCAACGGTTTAAGAGCAACTAGGGTAAATGTCAATTATAAATGACATTTGCGCTTGAAAGGAATATAACGTTGGTATTTACTTAGAGCAATGGGTTACCGCTATAGCGACGGTCCAACTAGCCTCAACTTGAAGGCTTCCATGCCTTAAGCGGTAAACCCGGGAACTCTGCCTAGGCACCTTGGTATGTGTTTATCCGAGTGGTGGACTCGGGAACTCTGCCTAGGCAGAATTTTGGCATGGGTTAAGCGGATGGTAAGCGGATGATACGGCTTAATGGTCCACTAGCGAGTCAGCCGGCTTAATTCACTGACCCTGTTGAAAAATTTTAAAGTGTGTTTAATTAATTAAAATTATAAATTTACAACCAGAACCCCTGCCGATAATCCCCAGACCTTATATGAGGGGGTCACTATCCAAAAGAAAAAAATGGGGTTTGATGATTGGAAGCCGTAGACACGGGCTAAAACTCTTTAAGAAAACGAAGTTTTTTTCATATTATACAAGTGAGAAGTGACAGTTTTGATCTGTCAAAGTTTGACACACCAATTGGTGCAACTAGTGCGAACTTTGCCGTGACAATAAACAGACCAAAACATACCAGTCAAGATCAAGTGAAAATCAAAGGGAATACTAGAGCTGTCTCTATCTCTCTTTCTCTCCTTGAGTCTCCCACTAGTATGCTAGTCAACGTTCCTTGCTATACGTTTCCAATTCCACACACAATCACACTCATCCACTGAGTACAGCTATACAGGTGCACGGATGCTTAAGGCCGTGAATGGTTAGACCGTTGCTCAAGCGGTAACAATGTGCTGCACCAACACCAGCAACAGGCTTATTTAGACTGAAATTCACTTTAGCCCGTGTCTACGGCTTCCATTCATCAAGCCCCATTTTTTCTTTTGGATAGTGACCCCCTCATATAAGGTCTGGGGATTATCGGCAGGGGTTCCAGTTGCAAATTTATAATTTTATTTAATTAAACACACTTTTTAACATTGTTCAACAGGGTGATTGAATCAACTCAATCGAATGGCTAGGTGGACCAACAAGCCGCATCAATGCCCATTTTTATATATGCATTGAGGAAAAACTCTTGCTTGACTTCTTTATCAAGGAGGCACACTCGTGCCTCTTTAAAGAGGCGAACCACGACAATGTTAAACGATCTTCGGTTCCAGCTCCAACTAAGAAACCTGCCAAATTTTATCCCCCTCCGACCTTTCCTTCATGGGGAAAATCAGGCCGAAAGTTTCGACCCCCCAATCCCACCCCCTCATTAACGTTGTCCGATCGGGCTGAAATTCACAAGTTAAGGTCCCCTAGGGCCCGGGAACTTATCCGCGAAAATTCAGTTCGATCCGACAACTCCTTCCCTTTTTTCCAGAAACCACGCATAGCCACTTAATGTTCATGTTCTCCTTTTGTTTTTTTTCGCCACGCCTAAAGGTCACAGCCGACATCGGATCTGGGTGTACGAAGACTCATTTAACGTGGAATTCTCCTAGTAATTTTCCTGGAAAATTCTGTCGGTAAATCTTACCCCCCCCCCCCCCCGATTTTCTTGCTTATAAAAACCCATTTCCCCATAAGAGCCCATGTTAATTTTTGAAATTAACTGAAGCAGCTAACTTTTTATCGTTTATTTAATAAAATAATCAGTCAAAGTTTCCGTAGTGTAGTGGTTATCACGTCTGCCTAACACGCAGAAGGTCCCCGGTTCGAAACCGGGCGGAAACAGTTTTATACTGTGATGTGGAAAGTGAAAGTGATTTCTTTGTCGCTTGTGTTTGTTTTACATGTTTTTTAGATTGTATATTCTTCAATATTCCTTTTCTCTAGAAAGTTTCCTTTATGCTATAAACACTTTCCTTTGTTTTAATTTCAAATTTTCAAAGTACAGAAATTATTAAAATACATCCACCATGGATTGTAGAAAAACGTACAGAAATAATATGAAAAAAGTCGAACCTTAAAACGTACAGGAATTAAAAGAGGCAGTTGGGGGGCTGCCGCCCCCCAAACCCCCCGCTTTTAAACACTCTTTTGTGGATCTCTTAAAGTGGATCTCAGTCTAAATGAGCCTGTTGTTGGTGTTGGTGTAGCACATGGTTACCGCTTGAGCAACGGTCTAACCATTCACGGCTTTAAGCATCCGTGCACCTGTGTAGCTGTACTCAGTGGATGAGTGTGATTGTGTGTGGAAATGGAAACGTATAGCAAGGAACGTTGACTAGCATACCAGTGGGAGACTCAAGGAGAGAAAGAGAGATAGAGACAGCTCTAGTATTCCCTTTGATTTTCACTTGATCTTGACTGGTATGTTTTGGTCTGTTTATTGTCACGGCAAAGTTCGCACTAGTTGCACCTATTGGTGTGTCAAACTTTGAGAGATCAAAACTGTCACTTCTCACTTGTATAATATGAAAAAAACTTCGTTTTCTTAAAGAGTTTTAGCCCGTGTCTACAGCTTCCATTCATCAAGCCCCATTTTTTTCTTTTTGATTGTGACCCCCTCAAATAAGGTCTGGGGATTATCAGCAGGGGTTCTGGAGCAAATTTAAGCGGTGGGCAAAAGCTAGATAAGACGACTTTCTGACTGTTTGGTATTTACTGGTGAGCAGCTGTCTAAGTAGCCTCGGTTTAAAAGCATCCGTTCTTTAAGTGATGAACCCGGAAACTCTGTCTAGGCACGTTACCGAACGTAACCTAGGCGGTCATAACTAAAGCAACGGTATACGTGCAACTAGGGAAAATTGTCAATTATAAATGACATTTTTCAATTATAAGTGTCTATTGTCAAAAATGTTCAGTGTGTTTAATTAATTAAAATTATAAATTTGCAACCGGAACCCCTGCCGATAAATCCCAGACCTTATATGAGGGGGTCACTATCCAAAAGAAAAAAATGGGGGTTGATGAATGGAAGCCGTAGACACAGGCTAAAGTGGATTCAGTCTAAATGAACTTGTTGTTGGTATTGGTGTAGCACATGGTTAGCGCTTTAGCAACGGTCTAACCATTCACGGCCTTAAGTATCCCTGCACCTCTTTAGCTATACTCAGTGAATGAGTGTGATTTTGTGTGGCATTGGAAAAATTTAGCATTGAAAGTTGACTAGAATACCAGTGGGAGACTCAAGGAGAGAAAGAGAGATAGAGAAAGCTCTAGTATTCCCTTTGTTTAGAGCAACGGGTTACCGCTATAGCGATGGTCCAACTAGCCTCTAACTTAAGCGGTGCGATTAAGCCAGATGGGATGACTTTGTGGCTGTCTGGTATTTATTAGCGAGGAGCGGTCTAAGTAGCCTCGGCTTGAAAGCATCCGTGTTTTAAGCGGTGAATATAGTGTTAGTATATGGTTTGAGCAATGGGTTGCCACTAAAGCAACGGCTTAAGAGCAACTAGGGTAAATGTCAATTATAAATGACATTTAAGCTTGAAAGGAATATAGCGTTGGTATTTACTTAGAGCAATGAGTTACCGCTATAGCAACGGTCCAACTAGCCTCAACTTGAAGGCTTCCGTGCTTTAAGCGGTAAACCCGGGAACTCTGCCTAGGCACCTTGGTATGTGTTTATCCGAGTGGTGAACTCGGGAACTCTGCCTAGGCAGAATATTGGTATGAGTTAAGCGGATAGTAAGCGGATGATACGGCTTGTTGGTCCACTAGCGAGTCAGCTGGCTTGATTCACTGACCCTGTTGAAAAATGTTAAAAAGCGTCTTTAATTAATTAAAATTATAAATTTGCTCCGGAACCCCTGCTGATAATCCCCAGACCTTATTTGAGGGGGTCACAATCCAAAAGAAAAAAATGGGGCTTGATGAATGGAAGCTGTAGACACGGGCTAAAACTCTTTAAGAAAACGAAGTTTTTTTCATATTATACAAGTGAGAATTGACAGTTTTGATGTCTCAAAGTTTGACACACCAATAGGCGCAACTAGTGCGAACTTTGCCGTGACAATAAACAGACCAAAACATACCAGTCAAGATCAAGTGAAAATCAAAGGGAATACTAGAGCTGTCTCTATCTCTCTTTCTCTCCTTGAGTCTCCCACTGGTATACTAGTCAACGTTCCTTGCTATACGTTTCCAATTCCACACACAATCACACTCATCCACTGAGTACAGCTACACAGGTGCACGGATGCTTAAGGCCATGAATAGTTAGACCGTTGCTCAAGCGGTAACCATGTGCTACACCAACACCAACAACATGTTCATTTAGACTGAGATCCACTTTAAGAGATCCACAAAAGAGTCTTTAAAAGTGGGTGGTTTGGGGGGCGGCAGCCCCCCAACTGCCTCTTCTAATTCCTGTACGTTTTAAGGTTCGACTTTTTTCATATTATTTCTGTACGTTTTTCTACAATCCATGGTGGATGTATTTTAATAATATCTGTACTTTGAAAATTTGAAATTAAAAGAAAGGAAAGTGTTTATAGCATAAAGGAAACTTTCTAGAGAAAAGGAATATTGAAGAATGTACAATCTAAAAAACATGTAAAACAAACACAAGCGACAAAGAAATCACTGTCACTTTCCGCATCACAGTATAAAACTGTTTCCGCCCGGTTTCGAACCGGGGACCTTCTGCGTGTTAGGCAGACGTGATAACCACTACACTACGGAAACTTTGACTGATTATTTTATTAAATAAACGATAAAAAGTTAGCTGCTTCAGTTAATTTCAAAAATTAACATGGGCTCTTATGGGGAAATGGGTTTTTATAAGCAAGAAAATCGGGGGGGGGGTAAGATTTACCGACAGAATTTTCCAGGAAAATTACTAGGAGAATTCCGCGTTAAATGAGTCTTCGTACACCCAGATCCGATGTCGGCTGTGATCTTTATGCGTGGCGAAAAAAACAAAAGGAGAACATGAACATTAAGTGGCTATGAGTGGTTTCTGGAAAAAAGGGAAGGAGTTGTCGGATCGAAATGAATTTTCGCGGATAAGCTCCCGGGCCCTAGGGGACCTTAACTTGTGAATTTCAGCCCGATCGGACAACGTTAATGAGGGGGTGGGATTGGGGGGTCGAAACTTTTGACCTGATTTTCCCCATGAAGGAAAGGTCAGAGGGGGATAAAATTTGGCAGGTTTCTTAGTCGGAGCTGGAACCGAAGATCGTTTAACATTGTCGTGGTTCGCCTCTTTAAAGAGGCACGAGTGTGCCTCCTTGATAAAGAAGTCAGGTGAGAGTTTTGCCTCAATGCATATATAAAAATGGGCATTGATGCGGCTTGTTGGTCCACCTAGCCATTCGATTGAGTTGATTCAATCACCCTGTTGAACAATGTTAAAAAGTGTGTTTAATTAATAAAAATTATAAATTTGCAACCGGAACTCCTGCCGATAATCCCCAGACCTTATATGAGGGGGTCACTATCCAAAAGAAAAAATGGGGCTTGATGAATGGAAGCCGTAGAGACGGGCTAAAGTGAATTTCAGTCTAAATAAGCCTGTTGCTGGTGTTGGTGCAGCACATTGTTACCGCTTGAGCAACGGTCTAACCATTCACGGCCTTAAGCATCCGTGCACCTGTATAGCTGTACTCAGTGGATGAGTGTGATTGTGTGTGGAATTGGAAACGTATAGCAAGGAACGTTAACAAAAAAAAACTTTTTTCTTTAGGCTTGTGCTCATAGAATTGAGTTCCAGGAGACATATAGAATCATAGGAAAGAATATGCAACACTTTATAGCTTTCTTAGTATTTGAAATAGTATTTTCATTTTTTGATCGTGAGAACTTGGTTATTTTTCAAGTATACTTGTAAAGAAGCGTGAGAACTTGGTCGTTTTTCGTTTGCAATCTTTTGCAATTACATTTGAAAACAGCTATTCCTGTCGGTGTTTAATGTCATACTATATCTCTTTACTAAGTGTTGTTTTCTTCCGGATCCTTAAGAAAAAAATTGTTTTTGATCGTTAGAACTTGGTTATTTTTCAAGTATACCTGTAAAGCAGCGTGAGAACTTGGTCGTTTTTCGAATATACTGGAAAAATATTGTGAATAACAGGTAAATTACCATTTAAACACGGTTCTTTTGCAATTACATTTGAAAACAGCTATTCCTGTTGGTGTTTAATGTCATACTATATCTCTTTACTAAGTGTTGTGTTCTTCCGGGTCCTTAAGAGAAAAATTATTTTTGATCGTGAGAACTTGGTTATTTTTCAAGTATACTTGTAAAACAGTGTGAGAACTTGGTCGTTTTTCAAATATACTGGAAAAATATTGTGAATAACTGGTAAATTACCAGTTAAACACGGTTCTTCTGCAATTACATTTGAAAACAGCTGTTCCTGTTGGTGTTTAATGTCATACTATAACTCTTTACTAAGTTTTGCGTTCTTCCTGGTCCTTAAAAAAAATTAGTTTAATATTTTTTAAAGTTATAAGCATGCGAAAAACCGACTAGCTGCTGTGTAGTTTAAAACATGAAACATGACAATGAAGTTTAAAACATGAACAAAAAATAACTTTTTTCTTTAGGCTTGTACTCATAGAATTGAGTTCCAGGAGATATATAGAATAATAGGAAAGAATATGCAACACTTTATAGCTTTCTTAGTATTTGAAATAGTATTTTCATTTTTTGATCGTGAGAACTTGGTTATTTTTCAAGTATACTTGTAAAGCAGCGTGAGAACTTGGTCGTTTTTCGAATAGACTGGAAAAATATTGTGAATAACTGGTAAATTACCAGTTAAAAACGGTTCTTTTGCAATTACATTTGAAAACAGCTATTCCTGTTGGTGTTTAATGTCATACTATATTTCTTTACTAAGTGTTGTGTTCTTCCGGGTCCTTAAGAGAAAAATTATTTTTTATGGTGAGAATTTGGTTATTTTTCAAGTATACTTGTAAAACAACGTGAGAACTTGGTCGTTTTTCGAATATACTAGAAAAATCTTGTGAATAACTTGTAAATTACCAGTTAAACACGGTTCTTTTGCAATTACATTTGAATTCTAGCAAAAAACAGATTAAAATCCATTTTTAAATACAAGTCCAACTTTTCTTGAAAAAGACTTGAAACAGGACACTTAAAAAATTTCAAGTTAGTAAAATAAGTTGCAGTTAATTAAATAAATAGCAATATGTCTAAGAATAATTTAAATATATACAAGTATAAAACACATTAAAATGCATTTTAAGCACAAGTCCTACTATATTTAATAAATACATGTAAATGTGTACTTGAAAATTTTCTGTTATACTTACTTAATTAAATTTTAATATATTTCAGTATTAGTTTGATATATACAAGTGTAAAACAAATTAAAATGCATTTTCAAGTACAAGTCCAGCTTGAAATACTTGAAAATGTATACTTGAAAATTTTCAGATATCGTGAGATATCGTCAACTTTTAGGGAGAACCTAAGAGTTCTCTCTAAAATTTTTCAAGTATACCTGAAAAAAGTATATATCAAAGTACTATTGAAATATATTAAAATTTAATTAAGTAAATATACCAAAAAATTATATATACATACTTTAAATATATTCAAGCAAAAAACACATGACAATCCATTTTTAAAGACAAGTCCAACTTTTCTTGAAAAATACTTGAAAAAGAACACTTGAAAAATTTCAAGTTAGTAAAATAAGTTGCAGTTAATTAAATAAATAGCAATATGTCTAAGTATAAATTAAATATATACAGGTATAAAACACATTAAAATGCATTTTTAAGCACAAGTCCTACTATATTTAATAAATACATGTAAATGTGTACTTGAAAATTTTGTGTAATACTTACTTAATTAAATTTTAATATATTTCAGTATTACTTTGATATATTCAAGTATTAAACAAATTAAAAACTCTTGGCCAATTTCGCTTTTCACTATTTTTTCATTTGGATAGTGACCCCCTCATATATGTTCTGGGGATTATCGGCAGGGGTTCCGGTTGCAAATTTATAATTTTAACTAATTAAACACACTTTGAACATTTTCGACAATTGTCATTTATAACTGACAAATGTCATTTATAATTGACACCTTACCCTAGTTGCACTTATATCGTTGTTTTAGCGGTATCCCATTGCTCTAAGCAATTATCAACGCTCTATTCCTTTCAAGCTTTTCTGTCTGAGTAATTAAAAACACTTTGAACATTTTCGACAATTGTCATTTATAACTGAAAATGTCATTTATAATTGAAAATTTACTGTAGTTGCACTTATACCGTTGCTTTAGTGTTGACCGTCTAGGTTACGTGCGGTAACGTGCCTAGGCAGAGTTCCCGGGTTCATCGCTTAAAGCAAGGATGCTTTCAAGCCGACAATACTTATATAGTTGCTCACTAGTAAATACCAGACAGTCACAAAGTCATCTCATCTAGGTTATGCCCACCGCTTAAGCTAGAGGCTAGTTAAACCGTCGCTATAGTGGTAATCCATTGATCTAAGCAAATACCAACGCTCTATTCCTATCAAGAACCTAAACTAACCTTGCCAAACCCTTTAAAAAAAGAGCAAGTTTTTTCATCTGAATTTAAAGAGCAATAAGAAAACTCAAAACAAAAGAAATTATTCCTTGTGTGAAGACGTTGCTCTTCTGCAATCCTTTCTCTTAGCCTTTTCTCACTTTTCCATATAGCTTTCTCTTTAAGCAAAAATGTGTAATTGTACACATGTAAATGTGTACTTGAAAATTTTGTGTAATACTTACTTAATTAAATTTTAATGTATTTCAGTATTACTTTGATATATTCAAGTATTAAACAAATTAAAATGCATTTTCAAGTAAAAGTCCAGCTTGAAATACTTGATAATGTGTACTTGAAAATTTTCAGGTATACTTGAAAATTTTCAGATATACAGGAAAATTTTATACAGTAATAAAAAATTTTCAGATATATCGGAAAATTTTCAGATATACTGGAAAATTTTCAAGTATACTTGATATTTTCAAGTATACTTGCCAGAACCTGCGTGTATGACCAAGGGAGACCCTAACCTAACCTAACCTAGCCTAACCTAACCTAACCTGATTTTGTGTTTTAATGTGTGTTCTTCTCAACTTTCATTTGTGAGTCTCTGGTAATTTCTGTTTTCTTATATACATGTTATTTTGCAATTTCTTTTGGAATATTTAATTTTAATGTAGCTTTTATACCGCTTTTATAATGTAGCTCTATACCGCTCTTCGAATTACATTTCAGAAAGAAATGTTTGTATTTTCATTTAAAATGAAGAATTAAATCTCAAGTAGAGTTGTTAACAGTTCTTCTTTATTTTATAAACTAAATGAGTATCAAATAAAAATTCTGAAAAATCCTAGATACAATTAGTGTGTGTGTCATTTGTAGATTCTTCGAAGTTAGGTTTTCTTACAAAAATAAGAATTCAGCCTGAAAAGTGACATGTTTAGTCTGATGGTTTTGTTTGGTATATCTGAAAGAAATTCGCCTATTTAAGTGGAAAAAGCGCCATCTCAAACATGTTTCTTTTAGTCCACTAGAAAATACGACCAGATAAGAATTTTGCTTTTTGACCATTAGTAATAAATGCATAGCGTTCCAAGCAGGGTGCCTTCAAGGTAAAGCCCCTCTTTCTATTTTTATGAAACCTAACCAAGCCTATTTATCTTTTCAACCCCAAGGAAAAGGTAGAACCGTTTTATTGCAATAGTTGAAAGTTAATATGCAATAGTTTAACTGTGTGACAGAAAATGCCCCCTAAATAATTAATAATCATGATTTACAATATATAAGAGTTCTGTATTTTAGTTATTGCAATTATTTATTATATCCGCCATGTTCTTATAGAAACCGGAAGATTATTAGATTTTTTTTTTTTGCAAATGATATTATTTTTGTTTAAAAAATATTATATCCTAGATGAGGGGCTGAGACCGGTCAACGCTTGGGTCCTTACAACCCTTTGATTAGGCTTTATTGATTGTATTGTATGGGTTAAATTGTTGTTGTTTTTTCCTTAGCATATTTTTACCTTTAAAATTTACCGAAATTTTTACCTTTAGGAAACCCCTATAGTGATAGCTCATGATCTTCAACATATAGTAGAGAAGACTGCTATGAGATAACTATAAACAGTCAAAACTAATCATTAATATAATGTCCTCGTATTTTGATAAGCAATAGTTTCTTTAAAATATTGGTTTTCATCTGAATAAAAATGTTTCGTTCCAATTTATTTTCTTTTTAGAATATATTTAAGAAATAAACGCGTTTAAGCTTACTCAGTTTTTTATATTTAGGACAGTCCTGGTCAACATCAAAGGAACAGATCGAAGGAGCAACATCAAAAATTAAAACGAACAGGAATTATTCCTTTTATGAAGAACTTACCCTCTTCTAAATACCTTGTTGTTCATGCTAAGGTTTTCACCATTTTTGAAAAAGTGGTTCCAATTATGAAGGTCCCTGTATCTATGGATTCATTCTTTAAAAATTTGGAAAAACAGTCAATTTTTGCTTAAAGAGAAAGCTATATGGAAAAGTGAGAAAAGGCTAAGAGAAAGGATTGCAGAAGAGCAACGTCTTCACACAAGGAATAATTTCTTTTGTTTTGAGTTTTCATATTGCTCTTTAAATTCAGATGAAAAAACTTGCTCTTTTTTTAAAGGGTTTGGCTAGGTTAGTTTAGGTTCTTGATAGGAATAGAGCGTTGGTATTTGCTTAGATCAATGGATTACCACTATAGCGACGGTTTAACTAGCCTCTAGCTTAAGCGGTGGGCATAACCTAGATGAGATGACTTTGTGACTGTCTGGTATTTACTAGTGAGCAACTATATAAGTATTGTCGGCTTGAAAGCATCCTTGCTTTAAGCGATGAACCCGGGAACTCTGCCTATGCACGTTACCGCACGTAACCTAGACGGTCAACACTAAAGCAACGGTATAAGTGCAACTACAGTAAATTTTCAATTATAAATGACATTTTCAGTTATAAATGACAATTGTCGAAAATGTTCAAAGTGTTTTTAATTACTCAGACAGAAAAGCTTGAAAGGAATAGAGCGTTGATAATTGCTTAGAGCAATGGGATACCGCTAAAACAACGATATAAGTGCGACTAGGGTAAATTGTCAATTATAAATGACATTTGTCAGTTATAAATGACAATTGTCAAAAATGTTCAAAGTGTGTTTAATTAGTTAAAATTATAAATTTGCAACCGGAACCCCTGCCGATAATCCCCAGAACATATATGAGGGGGTCACTATCCAAATGAAAAAATAGTGAAAAGCGAAATTGGCCAAGAGTTTTTAATTTGTTTAATACTTGAATATATCAAAGTAATACTGAAATATATTAAAATTTAATTAAGTAAGTATTACACAAAATTTTCAAGTACACATTTACATGTATTTATTAAATATAGTAGGACTTGTGCTTAAAAATGCATTTTAATGTGTTTTATACCTGTATATATTTAATTTATACTTAGACATATTGCTTTTTATTTAATTAACTGCAACTTATTTTACTAACTTGAAATTTTTCAAGTGTCCTTTTTCAAGTATTTTTCAAGAAAAGTTGGACTTGTCTTTAAAAATGGATTTTAATGTGTTTTTTGCTTGAATATATTTAAAGTATGTATATATAATTTTTTGGTATATTTACTTAATTAAATTTTAATATATTTCAATAGTACTTTGATATATACTTTTTTCAGGTATACTTGAAAATTTTTTGAGAGAACTGTTAGGTTCTCCCTAAAAGTTGACGATATCTCACGATATCTGAAAATTTTCAAGTATACATTTTCAAGTATTTCAAGCTGGACTTGTACTTGAAAATGCATTTTAATTTGTTTTACACTTGTATATATCAAACTAATACTGAAATATATTAAAATTTAATTAAGTAAGTATAACAGAAAATTTTCAAGTACACATTTACATGTATTTATTAAATATAGTAGGACTTGTGCTTAAAATGCATTTTAATGTGTTTTATACTTGTATATATTTAAATTATACTTAGACATATTGCTATTTATTTAATTAACTGCAACTTATTTTACTAACTTGAAATTTTTCAAGTGTCCTGTTTCAAGTCTTTTTCAAGAAAAGTTGGACTTGTATTTAAAAATGGATTTTAATCTGTTTTTTGCTTGAATTCAAATGTAATTGCAAAAGAACCGTGTTTAACTGGTAATTTACAAGTTATTCACAATATTTTTCCAGTATATTCGAAAAACGACCAAGTTCTCACGTTGTTTTACAATTATACTTGAAAAATAACCAAATTCTCACCATAAAAAATAATTTTTCTCTTAAGGACCCGGAAGAACACAACACTTAGTAAAGAAATATAGTATGACATTAAACACCAACAGGAATAGCTGTTTTCAAATGTAATTGCAAAAGAACCGTTTTTAACTGGTAATTTACCAGTTATTCACAATATTTTTCCAGTCTATTCGAAAAACGACCAAGTTCTCACGCTGCTTTACAAGTATACTTGAAAAATAACCAAGTTCTCACGATCAAAAAATGAAAATACTATTTCAAATACTGAGAAAGCTATAAAGTGTTGCATATTCTTTCCTATTATTCTATATGTCTCCTGGAACTCAATTCTATGAGTACAAGCCTAAAGAAAAAAGTTATTTTTTGTTCATGTTTTAAACTTCAGTGTCTAGTTTCATGTTTTAAACTACACAGCAGCTAGTCGGTTTTTCGCATGCTTATAACTTTAAAAAATATTAAACTAATTTTTTTTAAGGACCAGGAAGAACGCAAAACTTAGTAAAGAGTTATAGTATGACATTAAACACCAACAGGAACAGCTGTATTCAAATGTAAATACTATTTCAAATACTAAAAAAGCTATAAAGTGTTGCATATTCTTTCCTATGATTCTATATGTCTCCTGGAACTCAATTCTATGAGCACAAGCCTAAAGAAAAAAGTTTTTTTTTGTTCATGTTTTAAACTTCAGTGCCTAGTTGTTCTACACAGTAGCTAGTCGGTTTTTTGCATGGTTATAACTTTAAAAAATATTAAACTAATTTTTTTTTAAGGACCAGGAAGAACGCAACACTCGGTAAAGAGTTTTAGTTTGACATTAAACACCAACAGGAATAGCTGTTTTCAAATGTAATTGCAAAAGAAGCGTGTTTAACTGGTAATTTACCAGTTATTCACTATATTTTTCCAGTATATTTGAAAAACGACCAAAATCTCACGCTGTTTTACTAGTATACTTGAAAAATAACCAAGTTCTCACGATCAAAAATAATTTTTCTCTTAAGGACCCGGAAGAACACAACACTTAGTAAAGAGATATAGTATGACATTAAACACCAACAGGAATAGCTGTTTTCAAATGTAATTGCAAAAGAACCGTGCTTAACTGGTAATTTACCAGTTATTCACGATATTTTTCCAGTATATTTGAAAAACGACCAAGTTCTCACGCTTCTTTACAAGTATACTTGAAAAATAACCAAGTTCTCACGATCAAAAAATGAAAATACTATTTCAAATACTAAGAAAGCTATAAAGTGTTGCATATTCTTTCCTATGATTCTATATGTCTCCTGGAACTCAATTCTATGAGCACAAGCCTAAAGAAAAAAGTTTTTTTTTGTTCATGTTTTAAACTTCAGTGCCTAGTTGTTCTACACAGCAGCTAGTCGGTTTTTCGCATGGTTATAACTTTAAAAAATATTAAACTAATTTTTTTTAAGGACCAGGAAAAACGCAACACTCAGTAAAGAGTTATAGTTTGACATTAAACACCAACAGGAAAAGCTGTTTTCAAATGTAATTGCAAAAGAACAATGTTTAACTGGTAATTTACCAGTTATTCACGATATTTTTCCAGTATATTTGAAAAACGACCAAGTTCTCACGCTGTTTTACAAGTATTCTTGAAAAATAACCAAGTTCTCACGATCAAAAATAATTTTTCTCTTAAGGACCCAGAAGAACAAAACACTCAGTAAAGAGATATAGTATGACATTAAACACCAACAGGAATAGCTGTTTTCAAATATAATTGCAAAAGAACCGTGTTTAACTGGTAATTTACCAGTTATTCACGATATTTTTCCAGTATATTTGAAAAACGACCAAGTTCTCACGCTGTTTTACAAGTATACTTGAAAAATAACCAAGTTCTCACGATCAAAAATAATTTTTCTCTTAAGGACCCAGAAGAACAAAACACTTAGTAAAGAGATATAGTATGACATTAAACACCAACAGGAATAGCTGTTTTCAAATGTAATTGCAGAAGAACCGTGTTTAACTGGTAATTTACCAGTTATTCACAATATTTTTCCAGTATATTCGAAAAACGACCAAGTTTTCACGCTGTTTTACAAGTATACTTGAAAAATAACCAGGTTCTCACGATCAAAAAATGAAAATACTATTTCAAATACTAAGAAAGCTATAAAGTGTTGCATTTTCTTTCCTATGATTCTATATGTCTCCTGGAACTCAATTCTATGAGCACATGCCTAAAGAAATTTTTTTTTTTGTTCATGTTTTAAACTTCAGTGCCTAGTTGTTCAACACAGCAGCTAGTCGGTTTTTCGCATGGTTATAACTTTAAAAAATATTAAACTAATTTTTTTTTAACGACCAGGAAGAACGCAACCCTCAGTAAAGAGTTATAGTTTGACATTAAACACCAACAGGAATAGCTGTTTTCAAATGTAATTGCAAAAGAACCGCGTTTAACTGGTAATTTACCAGTTATTCACGATATTTTTCCAGTATATTTGAAAAACGACCAAGTTCTCACGCTGTTTTACAAGTATACTTGAAAAATAACCAAGTTCTCACGATCAAAAATAATTTTTCTCTTAAGGACCCAGAAGAACAAAACACTTAGTAAAGAGATATAGTATGACATTAAACACCAACAGGAATAGCTGTTTTCAAATGTAATTGCAAAAGAACCGTGTTTAACTGGTAATTTACCAGTTATTCACGATATTTTTCCAGTATATTCGAAAAACGACCAAGTTCTCACGCTGCTTTACAAGTATACTTGAAAAATAACCAAGTTCTCACGATCAAAAATAATTTTTCTCTTAAGGACCCGGAAGAACACAACACTTAGTAAATAGATATAGTATGACATTAAACACCAACAGGAATAGCTGTTTTCAAATGTAATTGCAAAAGAACCGTGTTTAACTGGTAATTTACCAGTTATTCACGATATTTTTCCAGTATATTTGAAAAACGACCAAGTTCTCACGCTTCTTTACAAGTATACTTGAAAAATAACCAAGTTCTCACGATCCAAAAATGAAAATACTATTTCAAATACTAAAAAAGCTATAAAGTGTTGCATATTCTTTCCTATGATTCTATATGTCTCCTGGAACTCAATTCTATGAGCACAAGCCTAAAGAAAAAAGTTTTTTTTTTGTTCATGTTTTAAACTTCAGTGCCTAGTTGTTCTACACAGTAGCTAGTCGGTTTTTCGCATGGTTATAACTTTAAAAAATATTAAACTAATTTTTTTTTAAGGACCAGGAAGAACGCAACACTCAGTAAAGAGTTTTAGTTTGACATTAAACACCAACAGGAATAGCTGTTTTCAAATGTAATTGCAAAAGAACCGTGTTTAACTGGTAATTTACCAGTTATTCACTATATTTTTCCAGTATATTTGAAAAACGACCAAAATCTCACGCTGTTTTACAAGTATACTTGAAAAATAACCAAGTTCTCACGATCAAAAATAATTTTTCTCTTAACGACCCGGAAGAACACAACACTTAGTAAAGAGATTTATTATGACATTAAACACCAACAGGAATAGCTGTTTTCAAATGTAATTGCAAAAGAACCGTGTTTAACTGGTAATTTACCAGTTATTCGCGATATTTTTCCCGTATATTTGAAAAACGACCAAGTTCTCACGCTTCTTTACAAGTATACTTGAAAAATAACCAAGTTCTCACGATCAAAAAATGAAAATACTATTTCAAATACTAAGAAAGCTATAAAGTGTTGCATATTCTTTCCTCCCTGGAACTCAATTCTATGAGCACAAGCCTAAAGAAAAAAGTTTTTTTTTGTTCATGTTTTAAACTTCAGTGCCTAGTTGTTCTACACAGCAGCTAGTCGGTTTTTCGCATGGTTATAACTTTAAAAAATATTAAACTAATTTTTTTTAAGGACCAGAAAGAACGCAACACTCAGTAAAGAGTTATAGTTTGACATTAAACACCAACAGGAATAGCTAATTTTCAAATGTAATTGCAAAACAACAATGTTTAACTGGTAATTTACCAGTTATTCACGATATTTTTCCAGTATATTGAAAAACGACCAAGTTCTCACGCTGTTTTAAAAGTATACTTGAAAAATAACCAAGTTCTCACGATCAAAAATAATTTTTCTCTTAAGGACCCAGAAGAACAAAACACTTAGTAAAGAGATATAGTATGACATTAAACACCAACAGGAATAGCTGTTTTCAAATGTAATTGCAAAAGAAACGTGTTTAAACTGGTAATTTACCAGTTATTCACGATATTTTTCCAGTATATTTGAAAAACGACCAAGTTCTCACGCTGTTTTACAAGTATACTTGAAAAATAACCAAGTTCTCACGATCAAAAATAATTTTTCTCTTAAGGACCCAGAAGAACAAAACACTTAGTAAAGAGATATAGTATGACATTAAACACCAACAGGAATAGCTGTTTTCAAATGTAATTGCAAAAGAACCGGGTTTAACTGGTAATTTACCAGTTATTCACAATATTTTTCCAGTATATTCGAAAAACGACTAAGTTCTCACGCTGTTTTACCTGTTTTCAAAGAGTCCTAGAGCAGGGCTGCCTTAGAAAACTCCTTGTCCTAGTGCCCCTGGTCCCGGGTACCAGTCCTGGTCCCAATGCCCCTAGTCCTCAAAGGTTAAAGGCCAAAGTCAAAAGGTAAAAGGTACTTAAGCACTCAAATGGTCCTAGAGCCGGGCTGCCTTTGAAGCTTCCTAGTCCTAGTACCCCTAAGGCGACTTAGTTCTAGGGGAACTCAGCACCAGTCCTAGTCCTAGTTTCCCTATTCTAAGTCCTAAGGGCACCTAGGACCGCTCTAGAAGCACTTGAGCGGTTTCGGGGCCCCCATGAATTCCCTAAAGTGATCCAAGGGGGCCTGGAATGGCCCTAGGGCCCTGGGGTTGCTTAAAGGGAAACTAGGATCACTCTACGAGAGCCCTATGGCGGTCCCAGGGCACTCAAAAGGCCCTAGATTGGGGCTGCCTTTGAGGCATGTTAGTCCTAGTCCTGGATCTAAGGAAACCCAGGACCTGTACTAGTCCTAGTTTCCCTATTCCTAGTATTAAGGGTACTTAGGACCACCTTAAGAGCATTTGAGTGGCGCCGGGGCCCCCAAACTTCCCAAAAGTGGTACCAGAGGGGCCTGAAATGGCCCTAGGGCCCTGGAGCTGCTTTAGGGAAAACTAAACCCACTCAAGGGGAACCTTACGGTGGTTCCAGGGCACTCAAAAAGGCTTTAGAGTGGGGTTGCCTTTTAGGCTTGTTAGTCATAGTCCTGGATCTAGGGAAACCCAGGACCAGTCCTAGTCTTAGTTTCTCTATTCTTAGTCTTAAAGGTACCTAGGACCTCTTTAGGAGCACTTGAGTGGTGCTGAAATTCCTTAAGGCTTTCCCAAGGAGACCTGGCATTGCCCTAAGGCACTGGGAATGCTTCGGGGAAACTAGTACCACTCTAGGGGAACTCTACGGAAGTCCTGGGGATCTCAAAAAGGTCCTAGATATTGGCTACCTTTGAGGCATGTTAGTCCTAGTCATGGTGCTAGGGGAAACTAGGACCAGTCCTAGTCCTAGTTTCCCTAGTCTTAGTCCTAATGGCACCTAGGACCACTCTAGGGGATTAAATGGTGCCGGGACCCACTACAATCCCCTAAAGTGGTCAAATGGGAACCTGGAATGATCCTAGGGCCCTGGGGTTGCATTTGGGGAAATTAGGATCACTCTAGGGGAACCCTATGGAAGTCCCATGGCATTCAAAAAGGCCCTAGAGTGGGAATGCATTTAAGGCATGTTAGTCCTAGTCCTGGGGCTAGGGTAACCGAGGACCAGTCCTAGTCCTAGTTACTAGTCCTAGTCCCAGTCCCGGTCAAACAGCGTGAGAACCTGTCCATTTTCAGATATACATGAAAATTTAGATAGGTCCCCCTGTCACACGGCGTGAGAACCTGCCCATTTTTCAGGTATATTTGAAAGTTTATATTTGAAAGTTAGGACCTGGAATGATCCTAGGGCCCTGGGATTGTATTTGGGGAAATTAGGATCACTCTAGGGGAACCCTATGGAAGTCCTGGGGAACTCAAAAAGGTCCTAGATATTGGCTACCTTATAGGCATGTTAGTCCTAGTCCTAGTTTCCCTAGTCTTAGTCCTAATGGCACCTAGAACCACTCTAGGGGATTAAATGGTGCCGGGACCCACTACAATCCCTTAAATTGGTCAAAGGGGAACCTGGAATGATCCTAGGGCCCTGGGGTTGCATTTGGGGAAATTAGGATCACTCTAGGGGAACCCTATGGAGGTCCCAAGGCATTCAAAAAGGCCCTAGAGTGGGGTTGAATTTAAGGCATGTTAGTCCTAGTCCTGGGGCTAGGGTAACCGAGGACCAGTCCTAGTCCTAGTTACTAGTCCTAGTCCTAGTCCCAGTCCCGGTCAAACAGCGTGAGAACCTGTCCATTTTACCAGTTATTCACAATATTTTTCAAGTATATTCGAAAAACGACCAAGTTCTCACGCTGTTTTACAAGTATACTTGAAAAATAACCAAGTTCTCACGATCAAAAGGTCAAAAGGTCAAAGGTCCTTAGGCACTCAAAGGGTCCTAGAGCAGGGCTGCCTTTGAAGCCTCCTAATCCTAGTGCCTCTAAAGCAAGCTTGTTCTAGGGGACATCAGTACCAGTCCTGGTCCCAATGCCCCTAGTCCTAGTCCTCAAAGGTCAAAAGCCAAAGTCAAAAGGTCAAAGGTCTATAGGCACTCTATGGTTCCTAGAGCAGGGCTGCCTTTGAAGACTCCTTATCCTAGTGCCCCTGGTCCCTGGTACCAGTCCTGGTCCCAATGCCCCTAGTCCTCAAAGGTCAAAGGCCAGAGTCAAAAGGTCAAAGGTCCTTAGGCCCTCAAAGGGTCCTAGAGCAGGGCTGCCTTTGAAGCCTTCTGTCCTAGTGCCCCTGGTCCCTGGTACCAGTCCTGGTCCCAACGCCCCTAGGCCTTAAAGGTCAAAGGCCAGAGTCATTTCTCCTTTCTTTTGAATTCATCTATTCTTAATTCAGTTATATTTGATCAACCAAGTAGTGCTGGTAGACAAGAGGCACACACTTTTGACCCTCTCCTTGAATCTATGGTTAGTTCTAGCTGCAATTATCACACCACCATTGATTATTGTCATAACATTTTGCCCTCACTCTCTTCAAATAGTTGCTTTAATGTATTTTCTTTGAATGTGCGTGGAATAAGAGATAAGTGGGACAGTCTTAAATCGTATTTGTGGTCTAATAATTCTTGCCCTTTTGATGTCATAGGCTTGACAGAAACATGGTTATCTGATAGTGATAATTTTACAGCATATGATATGGATGGTTATATGGCTATTCATGTCCCTAGAATGGTAACAAGGTGTTCTGGGGGTATTTCTTTGTTTATAAAATCTAATATTGAATTTTGTAGAAGATCTGACCTTGAATCCTTGTTTACATCAGTGGTGTCTAATAGTAGGACAGTTTATTCTCTTGTCATTGATCTGAAAAGCCAGTTTGCATGTGATACTGTTTGTTTGTTTTATAAGCCCCCTCCTTTTCCAACACATCTGTTCTGTGATTTGCTTGATCAGCTTTCTGGTGTGAGGACTTTCTCTAAAAAACGAATTTGTGTTTTGGGAGACTTTAATTGCAATATGTTAAATGTTGGATCAAATGATGAATGTGACCATCTTTTTGATGTATTTTCTTCTTCAGGCCTACTTCCTTCAATTTTTTTTCCTTCTCGTGTTGACCCTTCAAGAAATTCTGCCACTTTAATAGATAGTATTTTCACTTCTCATTCTCCTAATCTGAAGTTCTCTTCTGGTCTTGTTTTCACTGATCTTTCTGATCACTTTCCTATTTATCTATCACTATCTGTGCCTATAACTGAGATTACTGTGGATGAGAAAGGTAAATCTTCTTTCAGAACTTTTACAGATAAGGAAATTTTTAATTTAATATATGGTCTTCAGAGTAATGATTGGTCTAGTGTTCTTGAAGCTAAAGATGCTGATTGTGCAACTAGATTATTTTTGTGTCGTATGGGGACTCTGTTGGATAAGCATTTTCCTCTTAGAAATAAGCCAAGGAATTTTACACCCAAATGCCCATGGATGTCTAGAGGTCTGATCAATGCAACCCATATGAAAGCGTCTTTGTTCAAGGCTGCATGTAAAAGTAAGACACTGGATGATCTTTTGAAGTATAAACATTACAAAAATGTGCTCATTTCTTCAGTTCGTGTAGCAAAAAAGCTGTATTTTTCGCGTCGAATTAATGAATGCAAGGGGAATTTGCGCAAGGTTTGGACTGTAATTAATGAAGCTCTCTCTCGCAAGAAACACAAACATTCCTCTCCATGTTTTTATAGAAATGCTGATGGTTCTGTTGTAGACAAAAAATCCTCAGCGAGTGCCTTCAATTCGTATTTCACCACACTTCCTTCAGTTCTAATTCCACCCCCGAGTAGAGTAAGTTGTTTTCCCTTGGCAGAGAAGTCTTTTTTCCTTTCCCCATGTAGTACTACTGAGATTTCTAGTATTATTTCCCAACTTCCTAGCAGTCGTTCAGTTGATAGTTTTGGTTTGAGTAATAATGTCCTTAAAAAAATTAGTCAGTTTGTTTCTCATCCGATTTCACACATAACTAACCTCTCTCTTTCTTCTGGTATTTTCCCTCATTCATTTAAAGTTGCTACTGTTCTACCTTTGCATAAAAAAGGTGATTCGTCTCTAATTTCAAACTACAGACCTATTTCTCTTCTTCCCGTCATCTCAAAGGTTGTTGAAAAAGTAGTGCATCGTCGACTCTCTTCATTTGTATTTAGTACTAATTCGACTGATGGAAATTCTCTCATCACTAACAAACAGTATGGTTTTCGTCCCTCATTCTCTACCTTACATGCACTTACTGATGCTACAGAGTTTGTGCGTGTTAATCTGGACAAGGGCTTGTGTGTTTTGGGTCTATTTCTTGACTTTTCAAAGGCCTTTGATATGGTTGACCACAATGTTCTTCTGTCTAAACTATCTTATTTGGTGTGCATGGAGTCCCACTAGATTGGTTTAGGTCCTACCTCTCAGATAGATCTCAGTATGTTTTGGTTAACCGTACTTCTTCCACTACTTTGCCTGTATTGAAAGGTGTCCCACAAGGCTCTGTGCTTGGACCACTTTTGTTTCTAATCTACATTAATGATCTTGTTGATGGTATTCATCCCCATATTCACCCTGTTCTTTTTGCTGATGACAGTAATTTTTTCATTGCTGCGGTGGACCTGCCATCTGCCACTTCTATAGCTCAAGGTCTTCTTGATAAAGTAAAGGATTGGTGCTGGTCAAATGGTATGGCTCTTAACAGCCGAAAGAGTGCCATTGTCAACTTTAGGACCCCTTACCGCATGAGAGACGTACGGGAGCCAATCACCCTGACTTTTGGGAATGATATTATACCACAAGCTACTATGGTGAAACTTCTTGGTGTGTATCTTGACTGTTTTCTTTCCTTTAAACCGCATATAACTCACACCCGTTCCTTAATACTCCGCCAGTCTTCAATGTTGCACCGGATTAATTCATTTCTTCCTCCTGATATTATGGTTTCTCTTTATCATGCTTTTATTCATCCTTACCTTTCTTATTGCTGCTCTGTCTGGGGCAATACTAATAAATCTCTTCTCTGCTCACTTCAAAGAGCCCAAAATAGGGCAGTGAAGGCTACTTTTCTTCTCCCTCGGCTTTACCCTTCCTCTGATCTTTATAATGATACTGGAATAGCTCCGCTGGATCATATTATAGGTAAAAATACTCTTTATTTAGCGCATTCTGCTTTTCTAGGTACTATTCCACCGACCCTGCAGCAGTTTTTCTCAAGGACAGGCTCAGGTAGGAACTTTTCTTCTTTGCGTAATTCTTCTCGACGATTTATTTTACCAAAACGATCCTCTACAGCAGCTCAGAGGTCTCCTGTATATCAGTCAATTCTATTATGGAACTCCATCCCTTTGGATGTCCCTCTTTTTCTTTCTGCAAATGCATTATTTCGTCGGGTCTTTCTAGTTAAATAATTTTTGTCTCTCTTTTAATTCTATCCCAATTTGTATGTCACTTCTCTTCTTTTAAAATCTTGTCTTGTTCCAGTGTTTGTTTTTTTTTTTTTTTTTTTTTTTTTTTTTTTTTTTTTTTTTTTTTTTTTGTTTTTTTTTTATATATATTTTATAAGTGTTTTTTTTTTTTTGTTTTTTTTTTTGTGCTCTTTGGCCCATTACAAGCATAGCTTCTTGGGCCTATTAATTGATTTACTTTTGTAATAGTTTTCTTTAGTATTAATAAATTGATTGATTTGATTGATTGATTGATTGAAAGGGTGAAGGTCCTTAGGCACTCAAGGCTCTAGAGCAGGTCTGCCTTTGAAGCCTCCTAGTCCTAGTACCCCTAAACCAACCTAGTTCTAGAAGAAACCAGGACCAGTCTTGGTCCCAATGCCCCTAGTCCTAGTCCTCAAAGGTCAAAGGCCTAAGTCAAAAAGTCAAAGGTCCTTAGGCACTCAAAGGGTCCTAGAGCAGGGCTGCGTTTGAAGCCTGCGTTTGAATACAAGCACAAAAAACGTATTTTAGGAGCGAAATAAAGAAAACAACTGCTTCAAAAATTATAAAATGAAGATTTTTGTGCAGTATGTTGTTATAGGAGTTCAAACAAATAAGGAAAAACATGGTTTAAAAGCAAAATAAGGATAAAATTCGTTTATAATTGATAGAATAAATTCTTGTGGTTAGTTGGATGATATGGAAGTATATGAAAGTGTGAAAAGTTAGGCTTAGGAGCAAAATAAAGAAAATACTTGTTTGAAAGTAATAAAGCAAACCTTCTGAATAGGTTTGGCTGGTGTTGGAACATAAAAAAAAATATGACGCAGGTCATAAAGAAAATATTCAAAAGGGTTGTTGATGTTACCTCAGTGGTAACATCAACATTTCAAATGTTTTCACAAGATTCTTCTGACTCTGAACTTTCAAGATATCGAAACATTAATATAAAAGGTGTGGGCTTATAAAAGACTTTGGTATGTATTTGTTAATAAGACATAAAATTATGTATGGCAGTCCCAGGGAGATGCTTAGAAACTGGTCGTTAGTGACTGCACACGGAGAAAACAACTTTTATAGAAACGGTAATATGATATCTCCCATTAAAGATAAAAGTTGTCCTAGTTAATTTGACTAATTAGATCATCTTGTTGCAAGGGTTGCAAAAACAAGTATCACATGTGCTATACAGAGCTTTGGGAAAAAGGAATTATAGCATATCCATAGAAAATGTTATTTGGAGCTACCACCAAAGAAGCAATTGACAATCCTCCGTACACTTTGCCGTCAGAAATATCTGCCAAAAACAAATACCTGCTTAATAGGTTTTGGGGCTAGGAAAGAAGTAATTGGACCTGCTAGATAGGCTTTGGGGTCTATTAATAAAGAATGGAAAGTTTTACATAGGATTTTGAGTTTGGAAACCATGGATTTTAGACACTGAATAAGACATATAGTCGAGATCAATAAATCTCCCTGTACTTTGGTTTTTACTTTATTGTCCTTCCTATATATTAAATTCAACAACAAGATTTTAAATTTGAGTTAAAAACCAATGTAAACACTTTAAACGAACAGAAACTATTAAGTATTTGAAGGGGCGTCCCTTTTCATTGGCTCAATCCTTAAGGAAACTTTGACTTTTTTCTCAAATTCTTTAAGAAGGACTTCTGAGACACAAGGGCCGTTTAATTAGAATAGTAAGATTTTAAAAGTTCAAAAGTAATTTTAGCGTAAACAATTAGCTATGGAGGAGGAGGAAGCTTTCCTCATTTACGGAATAATTTCAGTAAGATGGTCTTAGAAATAATGGGCTTGGAGCAATATACAGAAAAAATAACTGGTAATTAATAAAATGAAGGCTTTTGGGTAGTCTTTCTTTGTCATGGTAGTGCATGAAAGTATGAAAGCATGGCTTATCAAAGAAATAAAGAAAATTACTCATTTGAAATTAATGAAACGAAGGTTTTTTTTTTGTCGTATTTTGTTATAGGAGTGTATATCTATAAAGAAATTGTTAAGAGCAAACATTGTTTTAGAGCGAAATAAGAAAAATCTTGTTTGAACTTAATAAAATTTCGCTTCTTGGGTAGTTTGGTATTTTAGTAATAAGCCAAATTAATAAAGCAAAACTTTTTAAAAGTACAGTTTCTGTTGGACTATATTTAAAGTTGATGAATATACATTCTTTTATAGGGTTGTTCATTTTACTTTGCTGATTTTCTAATTAAAAAGTTTACACAAGGGTTTTGTGGTCTCTTGAATTGGTCAGACATAAAAGAAATTAATATACATGGTATTAGCTAAACATTTTCTTCAAAGTAGTAAATCAGGAATTACGCAATGGTGATGCTCAAAATGTATCATTTCTAAAAATAAAATGAAAATAAGAAAATGTATTATTCAAAATATAAAATATTTTCCAGAAAATATTTCTTTTTGCTTAAGATAAGAAGGGGAATATATGATGATGATGATGATGATGATGATTTTATTAAGTGATTAAACCTTTACAAGTATTTCACTGCTAAATGTCTACAAACTAGCACTACAAAGGAAGAAAAAAAAACAAAAAACAATAGAATAAATGAAACTAATAAATGCTACAATCAAAGACAACAATCAGGTATAAATATCAAATATTAACATCAAACCAGTCTTCTAGTCGATTACAAAAATCTGCTCAAGCATTTCCTTAATACTTTATCAGAAATTACTGAACTAGGACAAAACGGGAAATTAATTGCTAAAGAATGGAGTTCTACTTCCATACCCAAACGTTGTAAGAAGTAAACAGGACAAGTAAACAGAAAGTGGCTACAAGTTTCACTTTCACCACAAATGCACTCTCCGCTTCTAGCTTTTCCGATTATACTTAAGAAAGAATTTAACCAAAAATGTCCTGTTATAATTTGCGTTAGCTGGTGTGTAATATTCATTTTAGAAGGGGAATATATACATCGGTGTGCTTTGATTCCACTATTTTTTGAAATTTCTTAGAAAATAAGCAAATAGATTTAAACTATTTTAAGTTTTTTTAGTTTCAAAATATTTTTTGTTTCTTAAAATAGGATGAAGAGATTATCGATAGTATTATTCAAAATGTGTTTTTTAGTAAAATAAGAGGAAAATAAGCAAACACGTTGTTTAAACAGATTTTTTTAAGCTGCTTTGGTACTTGAAATAAGATAAGGAGAATGGGTGATGGCATTGTCCAAAATCTATTTTTCCTTTGCTATGAGAGAATGCAAGCCTATGACTATTAGCAAATGCCTTGGGCAAGCTTCTTATTATTGATTGTGGTACACGTTGCTAAGTGGTAAATCGTATATTTACCTTTCTAGCAATAGTATTCTAAAGAAGACAAGAAGAAGAAATGTTAATCCTGGTATTAGCATTATAAACCAAATTTTTCATTCTTCTCAAAACTGTTGCCTATGCAAAGCTGAAGAAATAACTGACAATGAAATCAGAACCGAAATTAAATTGGCATTGGCATATAATATAGCTAAGGCATTTCAAGACGAAAAAAGAAAATGTAATTGGTTGGAAGCATTATTATAACATTACCCGTTTATTAAACCATAATTATTTATTTACTATTATACAAATTCCATTTTTATTTACCAACATATACAGTCAATGAGCCCAAAAGCAATTACAAAACATATATTTAGCTTTTAGATGAAATAAAACTGAGAATTTTATGACCCAAAATGATATAATGATTATTTTACTGGTAACTAACAGAAAACCTACACCGTCAAGAGAGATCACGATGAATTATTTTTTAAACAGATTCAATATGTCCAAAATTTTTCAACAATACTAGCTATGTGTAATATTACATGTAACATGGTTTCAGTGAAATATTTTTGAAATCTTTTAAGAGTTAGAGAAAGATACATGGAATTTTCAGTTTTTTCTGTCAAAGTCAGAGACAGGTAAACGAAATCTTATCAAAGTCAGAAACATTCAAAACATAATTTTATTTTCAGAAATTAGAAAAAACATAATTAATACAATTGATTGTGCATCAACAAATACAGGCAATAAAACTATTAAGACCCATGAAAAACACAAATTCAGTCCGTAGATGGCACCAAACTAAACATTGTGAAAAACTCAAAATGCATTAATGATACGAACTAAAAGAAGAGAGTAACTACACATTCAAGAATGAACACATTCAAGAGAGATGAAACATTCTATGGAACAGATTCAAAATGTGACTTTTTTTCAAAAGTCAGAGATAGATGAATAAAACTTTGGGGGTTTTTCTCAACGTCAGAGACATGTAAATGATAGTTTACTAAATACAGAAGCATGTGAACCAGAGTTCTTTTCTTAAAGTTGAAAAAAAACCAGAAACTTAAGGACGCTGAAAAGTCTCTTAAAGACCCTGAAAAGTCAAAGATATATGAATGGAATTTTCTTCAAAGTCTGAAACGTGCACACCGAATTTTTTTTCTTAGACATATAAATTACGATTTTTCAAGTCAGAGGCGGGTGATTGGGAAATTATGCAATCAGAAGACCCACATATGAGGGTAGGGGGGATTTTACAAGAATCAGAGACAGGGGAACAAGGTTTTTCAAAAATTCAGCCACACATGAATAGGTATTTTATGGATATTTATTAAAATTCATAGAAAGGTGAATAGAATTTTTTCACAAACTCAAAATAAAAAAAAAACAAACACAGTTTTGTAATTTTTCAATTGAAATCAATTTGGATGCAGATTTTCAAAAGTCTGATACAAGAAAAGGTTCACTGTTTTTCCTATTTCAAAGAAACAAGAACGGGGGTTTCCTATAAAAAAGCAAAAAAAAAAATGCAGAGCCAAATTTTTTTTTCAAAAGTCAAAACCACATGAATGAGACTTTTTCAAGAGCCACTGAGATGTGAATGAGATTTTACAAGAGGTAAAGAAAGTTGATTGCGTGTTTGTGACATGAATCTAAATTTTCAAGGGTTTTTACCAGAGTCTTTGACGGAAGATTTTTTCCGAAGCCAGTAACATACGAACTGGATTCTCTTAGATTTAATGACAAATGAATTGGGATTTATCAATATTCAGTGGCAGGGAAAATTTAGCTATTGAAAAGTCAGAGACCTAATTAGGATTTTCAATGGTTTTTACAAAAACAAAAGAAATAAGAGCAGGGATTTTTGCAAAAGTCAGAAGCTTGCAAACCAATTTTTGTAAAGTTAAAAGAAACAAAACAATTTTTCTTCAAGATGCTGGAAGGTAAATAACATTTGAAAGGGATGAAAAAAGCCAGAGACGCGTCAACAGGATTTCTCAACAACCAAACAAACGTGAATTGGATTTCACTGAAAGAAAGAAACTTCCAAACCAGATTTGTTTTCAAGATTTACACATAAAATAAGAATTATCAAAATTCAGAGACATATTAGTAAACATAAAAAAAAACAGAAAACAGGATCTTGAAGGTTTTGTAGCCATGGTTTTGTATTTCGCTTTTTTTAATTTGATTTTTTTCTTTAAGATTTTTTCTTAAAGATTTTTTGTTTTCAATATCTGTTTTGCTTTTGGAAGTTTTTCTTCGTGATTTTCTTCGTGAAGATAATTTGTTCAATTAAATAAAAAAACTAGTTTTTTTTAACTGAAAGTAAGGAGCGACATTAAAACTTAAAACGCACAGAAATTACTTCGTATATGAAAGAGGCTGCTTCCTCATCAACGCCTCACTCTTTACGCTAAAGTTTGACTCTTTCTCTCACTTCTTCTTTTTAAAACAGTAAAAAACTTTAGCGTAAAGAGCGGGGCGTTGATGAGGAAGCAGCCTCTTTCATATACGAAGTAATTTCTGTGCGTTTTAAGTTTTAATTTCGCTCCTTACTTTCAGTTAAAAAAAACTTGTTTTTTTTATTTAATTTCTGAACGTTTTTGAATCAATGCATGTTTTGATTTTGGCTCTCCGCAGAGGAATAATCAAAACGAAATTTGCATATTTGTTTTTTGGCTCAATGGCTTTCTCATAATTTTGATCGAATGATTTTGAGAAAAACAGAGGGGGGACGAAGCCTAGTTGCCCTCCAATTTTTTGGTTAATTAAAAAGGCAACTAGAACTTTTAATTTTTTACGAATCTTTTTATTGGTAAAAGATTTACGTAACTTATAAATTTGCTTACGTAAAGAACTTTTGTATTCTCATGTTTTTATTACATATATAAGGGGATTCGCCACATCGTCAGTACCTCGCTCTTTACACTAAAGCTTAAATTTTATCCCAATTCATTAAGAATGACCCCCTGAATCACAAAAGCCGTAGAATAAGTAGTTGAAATTACTAAAAATACTTTAGCGTAAAGAGCGAGGTATTAGAAGGAGGTGAGCCCCTCATATGGGTAATAATTTCTGTTTGTTTTAAGTTTTATTGCTGTTCCTTACTTCCAGCTGAAAACGTTTTTTCACATTTATTTTTTAATTGTTTTTTTTAAATAATGCTAGTAAATCCTGCTCTCCCTTCATGGAAATTTTCTTCTCCCATTACAAATTCTCGAAGGAAAGTTCCCCCAGCATATCACCCTCTTCTCAACCCCTCCCCCAAACCAAAAAAAAATCCTCCTGAAAACGCCTGTATACGTCCCAATAACCATTACCATATGTAAGCACAGGTCAAAGTTTGTAACTTGTTGCCTCTCCCACGGAGACTGTGGGGGAGTAAGTCGTCCCCAAAGACATAGTTATAAGGTTTTTCAACTACGCTGAATAAAATGTCTATCTCAGAATTTTGATCCGTTGACTTTGGGAAAATATTTAGCGTGGGAGGGGGCCTAGGTGCCCTCCAATTTTTTTGGTCACTTAAAAAGGGCACTAGAACTTTTCATTTCCGTTAGAATGAGCCCTCTTGCAACATTCTAGAACAACTGGATCGATACGATCACCCCTGGGAAAAAGAAAATAAAACAAAAAAACAAATAAACACGCATCCGTGATCTGCCTTCTGGCAAAAAATGCAAAATTCCACATTTTTGTAGATAGGAGCTCGAAACTTCTACAGTAGGGTTCTCTGATACGCTGAATCTGATGGTGTGATTTTCGTTAAGATTCTATGACTTATAGGGGGCGTTTCCCCCTATTTTCTAAAATAACGCAAATTTTCTCAGGCTCGTTACTTTTGATGGGTAATACTAAACTTGATGAAACTTATATATTTAAAACCAGCATTAAAATGCGATTCTTTTGATGTAGCTATTGGTATCAAAAATCCATTTTTTAGAGTTTTGGTTACTATTGAGGGGGGTCGCTCCTTACTACAGTTCGTTACCACGAACTGTTTCATATTTTTTCTGAGTTTTTTCTTTACAACTGTTTTCTTCTGAATTTTTTTAAGATTCTTTCTTAAGTCAGAGGCCATAAGAACAGCATTATTGCAAAAAGTTATAAAATCTGTAAAATACAATTTTTTTTGAAGTTTTTGTGGCACGTGAATGGAACTTATTTTTCGTCAAAAAGATTAATAGGGATTTTTTTCAAGTTTAAAAATAAGCAAAATAGAATTTTTCCAGTCAGAAAAATATTAAAATCAGATTTATTTCAAGCTCAGGCAAGTGAACGAGTTTTTTTTAGGTCTGAGAAATAATAGCGTTACAGGGTTTTTCGAAGGTATGAGATAGGTGAACAGGATTTTTCACTAGAGTTAGAAACATTCAAGCAGAATATTTTTTCAAAGATTAAAGCCATGTGAACCAAATTTTCATAAGTCAGAGATGCATCAAAAGGATATTTTTCTTCATAACAGTTCTATTAGAATTTTACGACACTTTTATTACGTAAATCTGACTGCAAAAATTTTAGATTTTGTTGAGCGAAAAAAAAAACGATTTCTCATGACTTTGATAAGGAAAAAATATGTTTCGCTAGTATCAAAAAACATTTCGTTCGGTAACGTCCCTTCTGCTGTCATCCATTCATTTTCAGACATATATGGTGAAACTTTTTGACTAGCCTAAGTCCTGCCGTCTATTCCACTATAGTTGTAGATGGCAGCCATTCAGATTTTAAAGCTAGGTTAAATTGGGTTAACTACATTTAAGTTCATTTCGTTAAGGTTCATTTTGTGTGACTCACGCTAAATGAACCCCAACAAACCAAACTGAAGACTTGTTATCCCAACATAACATTGCTTAAAAATATGCTTGGTGTAACCTAGCATTATTGTCGGTGTAACCTAATGTTCCCTTGTATCCTTCTGTCTGTGTATTTGCGTGTGTTTGTAAGTCTTTTTGACTTTTTGTGTATAAGTATGTTCGTTTCAGTGTTTATACTGTGCCTACGTTCGTAAACCTTTGCAAAATTGTAATTGTAGTCAAAGTGGTAATATTGGTGTCGCTATTTGTAGCATTAATAGTAATAGTGGTGGTAATAGTGGCAGTAGTAGTACACAAATCGTGGATTTTTGTCCGTTGAACATCTCAGTCATCGTTTTTTGGAAGTTTCAAATATGATTAGCCTTCGCTATGATATTACTAATATTTCTTTTTGATAAAATGTGTATTAATATAATTTTTGATACATAGAAATTTCAAATATGATTAGCCATTGCTATGATATTAATGGTGTTTTTACAATAGAGTGTACAAGTTCTTGGAATCGCGGCAATTTTTCAGTAAATTTCTTTTTGGTTTTCGTAAGGAACACGCTACCCAGCATGAAGCTTTTGCCATGCTGCAATATATTAATGAATGTTTAGCTAAAGGGCTTCTTCCTGCGACGCTGTTCTTGGATTTAGAAAAAGCTTTCGACACAATTTGTCATCAAATATTGCTGTATAAGTTAGATAATTGTGGTATTAGAGGCCCAGCCCTTAATTTCGTGAAATCATACTTAAATGGTCGATATCAGGTAACCCAAATTAATTATTCCTTGTCTATGCCTCGTCATCAGTCGGAAAAGGTTGGCGTTCCACGGGGGTCCATGCTTGGTCCTTTGCTATTCCTGATTTATATTAATGATTTTTACAACTCTTCTGATGAGGGGAGTCTCGACACTTTTTTTGCTGATGAAACAGGTCTAAATGTTAATGGCGAGTCAACAGATGATTTGAAGCAAAAGATTAAGGGAGCCTTAACAGCATTGGTTCAGTCATTACAGACTAATCGACTGTCACTAAACGTAGCTAAAACAAAATTCATGGTTTACAGCCTCATTTATAAAGAGCCTATTGAATTTGATAAGGTAACTGTTGAAGGTTTAAATACAAGCATCCAAAGAGTAGGTTCGATCCGGTACCTTGGTGTGGAGATTGATTATAATCTTTCTTTTAATGATTATCTTGGGTTTGCAACATTTTTTCCCTTATGAAAAATTGAGATTGTTTTATTTTTCTTTAGTTCATTCCCATTTGTGATATTGTCCTATTGTTTATCTGGCAACATTTAAAACCCATCTTAAACCGTTGCAAATTATACAAAACCAGGCTCTAAAGATTTTATATAAGGATCTGCTATTACCTTCGTCATACCCTGGTAAGACGACGACAGAAATTCTTTATTTGTTAATGCATATCCTTCCTATTTATTGTCTATATAATCTTTCTTCAGTGTTTTTGAATATTAAGTATGACCACCAAATGCTCCCAGTTTATTTTCAGTCCATGGATATGCTTGAGAGTAAGGGCAAATTTCATCATTATGAGACTCGGCATAAAGACCAGCGTATTTCTTCTCGATTTTTAAAGGAGCGCTCGAGATTTTCACCAACGAACATGGTAACAAGCGCATGGAGAAAATTTCATACTGTATATGATAATGCTAAATCATTTAATGTAATAAGACACGAACTTTCCAATTTTTACTGAAAACTTTTCACCATTAATCTTTGTTTTTTGGCTCTATGGATTTATTTTATTCATCGTCTCTGATTGCTCATGATGTCATTCTCTGTGCAAGTTTGTTTGATTGTTTTGTTATTGTGGTAGCTATTTTGTCATTCTGCTTCGTCTGATTGGTCGTGGATTTGGGTACTGGATCTTCAACTAATATTATTTATGTGGTAAATATTGATGGGGTCACCATAATCACGAGCTCTTTCTCCGTGGTGACCCAGTGTATTTTATTTGTTATGCAAATTATATCAATAAATTGAACTTGAACTTGAAATTTTACTTGAAAAGGGTGCAAGATTTTCTACCAGTACTATAAGAAATAATATAAAAAGTTTTTTCAATCGAAAGTAAGGAGTACCATTAAAACTTGACACAAACAGAGAGTATTATGCATACGAGGGATTCTTCTCCTCCTAAAAACCTCGCTCTTTAGGCTAAAGTATTCTTAGTAGTTTCAACTATTTATTCTAAGGTCTTTCTGATTCAGGGGTCATTCTTAAATAATTGGGACAAAACTTAACATCTAGTGTAAAGAACGAGGTATCCACGTGGGGACAAACACCCTCATATACATAATAATAATATAAAGAATATAGAAGTTTGTTACATAAGTTAATTTTTAAGTTATGTATATATTTTCTACTAATAAAAACGCTCATTAAAAATTAAAAGTTTTAGTTGCCTTTTTAAGTAACGGAAAAATTGGAGGGCACCTAGGCCTCCTTCCCCAGCCCTTATTTCTCAAAATCGTCTTATCAAAACTAAGAGAAAACCATTTAGCCAAGAAAAGAAGTAAAATGCAAATTTCATTTAATAATTTATGTGCGGAGGGTCAAAATCAAACATGCATTAATTCAAAAACGTTCAGAAATTAAATAAACAAAATATTTTTTTAACTAAAAGTAAGGAGCGACATTGAAATTAAAAACGAACAGAAATTACTCAGTGTATGAAAGGGACTGTTCCCTTCTCAACTCCCCGCTCTTTACGCTAAAGTTTTTTATCAAATATTTCGTGGTAACAAACTGTAGTAAGGAGCGACCCGGTTAAATAGTAACCGCAACTCTATAATAGTAACCGAAAATCAAAAGAATTGCATTTATACGCTGATTCTAAATATATAAGTTTCATCAAGTTTAGTTTTACCAATCAAAAGTTACGAGCCTGAGAAAATTAGCCTTTTTTAGAAAATAAGAGGAAACACCCCCTAAAAGTCACATAATCTTAACGAAAATCACACCATCAGATTCAGCATATCAGAAAACCATACTCTATAAGTTTCAAACTCCTATCTGCAAAAATATTGAATTTTGGATTTTTTTTTCCCAGAACATTGATCATGGGTCCGTGTTTATTTGTTTTTGTTTTTTTTTTCCCAGGGGTGATTGTTTCGACCCCGTGGTCACAAAATGTTGTGAGAGGGCTCATTCTAACAGAACTTAAAATTTATAATTTGATTTTTAAGTGACACAAAATTGAAGGACACCTAGGCCCCCTCCCACGCTTATTTTTTCCTACAGTCAACGGATTTAAATTTTGAGATAGCCATTCTGTTCAGAATTTGCAAAAAACTTAATAATTATTTCTTTTGGGATGACTTAAAAACCCACAGTCCCCGGGGGAGGAGCTGCATGTTACAAACTTTGACCATTGTTTACATATAGTAATGGTTATTGGGAAGTGTATAAATGTTTTCAGGGGGCCTTTTTCGAAATGACGAGGGAGTGGCTGGGTTGTGGGGAGGGCGTTACGAGTGAGGATCTTTCCATGGAGGAGTTTGTCACGAGGGAAGATAATTTTCATGAAGGGGCCACAGGGCTTTCTAGCATGATATAAAAAACAGTGAGAAAATAAATAAAAAAAGAGTTTTTCAGCTGGAAGTAAGGAGCAGTATTAAAAGATAAAACGAGAAGAAATTAATGCCTATATAAGGGAGTTTATCTCTTCCACAATACCTCGTTCTCTACGCTAAAGTATTTGTAGTAATTTCAACTATTTATTCAACGGCCTTTGTGATTCAGGGGTCATTCTTAAAGAATTGATTCAAGCTCTATTGCAAAGAGTGAGGCATTGACGAGGGGGCAAGTCCCCTCATATACGTAATTGAAATCTACATATATTGAATTTCTATACGTAAGTTCATTCGTAAGTTATACACATTTATTACTGTAAAAACAAATGTAAAAAATTTAAAGTTCTTGTTTCCTTTTTAAGCAACTAAAGACTGGAGGGCACTTGTCCTCCTCCCGCACCCCTGTTTTATCCAAATCGCTCAGTCGAAACTATGAGAAAGCCATTTAGATAAAACAAATTACTATACAAATTTCGTTTTAATTATTCAATGTGCGATAAGCCAAAATCAAAACATCCATTAATTCAAAAAATAATTATTTTTAACTGCAAGTAAGGAGCGACATTAAAATTAAAACGAACAGAAATTATTCCGGATATGAAAGGGGTTATCCCCTCCTCAGCACCTCACTCTTTAAGCTAAAAATTTTTCTTGTTTCAAAAAGTTGAGTTGTGAGAAAGAGTCAAACTTTAAAGTAAAGGTCGAGATGTTTAGGAGGGGACAACTCCTTCCATATTCAGAATAATTTCTGTTCATTTTAAGTTTTAATATCGCTCCTTATTTGCGGTTAAAAATTGTTTTTTTTAATTTAATCAGAGATAAAAGATCAAAGGACTAAGGGAGATTTAAAGATGATGTTTAATGTTCAGTGTTCTTAAGAATTGAATAGGGAGTTGCTGCCATTTAGGTCAGCGCAAGAGCTATGGGACTTTTCCTTCCTAAACACATCATTTTATCTTATACGTAATTTTACCATTAGAATAATTTCATTTACATCATAAAATCTTGTAGAGGCTATCATGTTTTCAATGTATCAATTTTAAAAGAGGCAATCGATTGGGTTATGTTTAAAGTTCTAATTTACTCTTTTCATTATTAAGCTAAATACTGCCAATATAATATGATCTATAGGTAAATTTAATTTTTAGACTGTCATTGTTGGCTTATTTAAGTTAGCTTATTAGGTGATGTTGAAAGGATTAAAATTACCTATTTTGCGTTAAAACACCTTTGAAGCTAGCTCCTGTTTAAAATTCAGTCAGTTGCTATTAGAGTCAATATTGGTAATAAAATGAATAACTTTCAGAATCGATTGAGCGCTTCAGATATTGCTAAGGAGAGAGCTAGGCTAAACTAATTATTGCCAAAAGTGATTAAATTACGATTTATTGAATAGATTGACTGGGAACTGTTGAGAAACAATAAGACGGGTGATCAATTAGGTAATATTTGTGTGTCATTCACTGCTACTGAAACTAGCACTACCACTACTATTCTTACTACCACACTATTTTAATTATAATTAATTTTGGAAAGTTGAACTAACTTAGATGACACTATTTGCATAGACACCACATAGACACCCTTAAAGCTAGAAACCTCACTAAGGAAACTAACCGTATATTCTCACTGTATATTCACTCTATATTCTTTCGTGAGCATGTTTTACTTTCTCTCAGCTCCATGGTGACCTCCCCAATCACCTAAGTGTTCCGCTATCATTCACCTCTGATGAGAATAATTATAATCTTCGCAATACCAAAAATCATATTCAAATTCCTTTTAATCATTGTGTAAGGTCAGACTTTAATCCTTTAATTGCGAGTCACATTGTATGGAATAAGTTCCCCGAATCAGCTCGAAGGTGCCACTCATTCGTTTTGTTCAAAAAAAATTGTTAAGAATTCTTTGGCCTCTTAGAAATTGTTTTATTAATTTTTATATGTGTATATATTTCTTTATTATTTCATCGGATTCTATCTTATCTTTTAATCTACATAATTAGTTTAGTATATTCAATCTATTAGTCTATTTAGTTTTGTTTTCTATACTTTTTATTTTATTTACATTTTCGTTTCTTCTCCTTTTTGCTCTCCTCTCTGTGAGTAAGTGATTATTTTATTTTTTTTCTTCTCTGAATAAGTTAAGTTTGTTTCGTGATGAATACATTTTATCTTATCATATTAAAGAGGAAATTTCATTACGGCGGCCTTCCGATATTGTGCGACTTAGGAAAGAAATGCTTTGTCAAATTATTGCAATTGAATTTAAATTAGTGTTGCAAACTTTACAAGCGTGTGTTGTATATAAGCCATCTTCGTCATCTGTTAATTATTTCCTGTTTATTTTTGAAAAGTTATTACAGTCATTGGCTGGTCGTGAGGTGATGCTAATGGTTGACTTTAATATTGACCTAATGGAATATGGAAGTTATACACCTACATCAAATTTCCTTTCTGTTTTGTTTTCAAGGTTTCTTTCCCCTGTGTTTAATATTCCCAGTCGTGTGACTGCTTCTTCAGCAAAACTAATTAATAACATTTTTTTACAAGATTAGTTACGTCATCGGAAGTGGTATTGACTGATTTTTCTGACCATTTCTTTAATTTTAGCTGATGTAAATTACGCGGTACGGTCAGCTAAGCTTGTACGGTCAACACGACGAATAGTTAATAAATCGAATTTAGCTAAACTTAACGATATTCTATCTTCTAATAATTGGTCTAATCTTCTTAATTGCGATAACGTGGATGTTGCTACAGAATCTTTTTTACAAAATTTCTGCCTGGCTCTTGATGATAGTTGCCGTTGCTTGATGATTTGTAGAAACAAATATAGTATCCCAAAGCGACCGTGGATAATACCAGGTCTTCTCAAATCCGTCCGGGTAAAGAATGAGTTGTTTAAGTTATTTTGGCGGACCCATCTTTATCAAATAAAATCCAATTTAAGAAGAATAAGAATTGTCTAACTAAAATATTTCGCGGAGCTAAGAAAATATATTATTGGATGCTTCAAATTCACCTAAGAAGAATTGGCAAGTAATTAATTCTTGTCTTGGTCAAATCCTGCCTTCAAACAGTCCTATAGAGATACATAATTTAGCAGGACAAATTATAAAAGGTGATGTTCATGTGGCGGATTGCCTCAATTGGAGAGGTTGTGACTGAAAAATTGCAGAAAAGAAATTCTTATAGTAATGATGGATTTATAAAGTATTAACCGAATTCATCAGGTATATCAATATTTTTGACTCATGTAATGGGTCAAAAGTTTTAATGGTACTCCTTACTTTCGATTGAAAAAACTTTTTATATTATTTTTTATAGTACTGGTAGAAAATCTTGCACCCTTTTCAAGTAAAATTTCAAGTTCAAGTTCAATTTATTGATATAATTTGCATAACAAATAAAATACACTGGGTCACCACGGAGACAGAGCTCGTGATTATGGTGACCCCATCAATATTTACCACATAAATAATATTAGTTGAAGATCCAGTACCCAAATCCACGACCAATCAGACGAAGCAGAATGACAAAATAGCTACCACAATAACAAAATAATCAAACAAACTTGCATAGAGAATGACATCATGAGCAATCAGAGACGATGAATAAAATAAATCCATAGAGCCAAAAAACAAAGATTAATGGTGAAAAGTTTTCAGTAAAAAATTTGAAAGTTCGTGTCTTATTACATTAAATGATTTAGTATTATCATATACAGTATGAAATTTTCTCCATGCGCTTGTTACCATGTTCCTTGGTGAAAATCTCGAGCGCTCCTTTAAAAATCGAGAAGAAATACGCTGGTCTTTATGCCGAGTCTCATAATGATGAAGTTTGCCCTTACTCTCAAGCATATCCATGGACTGAAAATAAACTGGGAGCATTTGGCGGTCATACTTAATATTCAAAAACACTGAAGAAAGATTATATAGACAATAAATAGGAAGGATATGCATTAACAAATAAAGAATTTCTGTCGTCGTCTTACCAGGGTATGACGAAGGTAATAGTAGATCCTTATATAAAATCTTTAGAGCCTGGTTTTGTATAATTTGCAACGGTTTAAGATGGGTTTTAAATGTTGCCAGATAAACAATAGGACAATATCATAAATGGGAATGAACTTAAGAAAAATAAAACAATCTCAATTTTTCATAAGGGAAAAAATGTTGCAAACCCAAGATAATCTTTAAAAGAAAGATTATAATCAATCTCCACACCAAGGTACCGGATCGAACCTACTCTTTGAATGCTTGCATTTAAACCTTCAACAGTTACCTTATCAAATTCAATAGGCTCTTTATAAATGAGGCTGTAAACCATGAATTTTGTTTTAGCTACGTTTAGTGACAGTTGATTAGTCTGTAATAACTGAACCAATGCTGTTAAGGCTCCCTTAATCTTTTGCTTTAAATCATCTGTTGACTCGCCATTAACATTTAGACCTGTATCATCAGCAAACAAAGTGTCGAGACTCCCCTCTTCAGAAGAGTTGTAAAAATCATTAATATAAATCAGGAATAGCAAAGGACCAAGCATGGACCCCCGTGGAACGCCAACCTTTTCCGACTGATGACGAGGCATAGACAAGGAATAATTAATTTGGGTTACCTGATATCGACCATTTAAGTATGATTTCACGAAATTAAGGGCTGGGCCTCTAATACCACAATTATCTAACTTATACAGCAGTATTTGATGACAAATTGTGTCGAAAGCTTTTTCTAAATCCAAGAACAGCGTCGCAGGAAGAAGCCCTTTAGCTAAACATTCATGAATATATTGCAGCATGGCAAAAGCTTCATGCTGGGTAGAGTGTTCCTTACGAAAACCAAAAAGAAATTTACTGAAAAATTGCCGCGATTCCAAGAACTTGTACACTCTATTGTAAAAACACCTTTCAATTACTTTAGAAAAACCAGATGATATAGATATTGGTCTGTAATTAAATGTCAACGCAGAATCCCCCCTCTTTTGCAGCGGAATTATTATAGCACTTGAAAAAAAAACTTGAAAACGTTCCTCTTGAGAATGCAAGGTTAATTAAATGCGCCATAATTCTACTAATACTAGGCATAATAGACTTGACAATATCAGTCGAAGATCCATCATGTCCTTGAGAATCACCCTTCTTCAATAATAGACATAAATTCAAGAGTTCGCCTTCCATTACATGAGTCAAAAATATTGATATACCTGATGAATTCGGTTAATACTTTATAAATCCATCATTACTATAAGAATTTCTTTTCTGTAATTTTTCAGTCACAACCTCTCCAATTGAGGCAATCCGCCACATGAACATCACCTTTTATAATTTGTCCTGCTAAATTATGTATCTCTATAGGACTGTTTGAAGGCAGGATTTGACCAAGACAAGAATTAATTACTTGCCAATTCTTCTTAGGTGAATTTGAAGCATCCTGAAATGACTCAAAATATTATATTTTCTTAGCTTCGCGAAATATTTTAGTTAGACAATTCTTATTTTTCTTAAATTGGATTTTATTTGATAAAGATGGGTCCGCCAAAATAATTTAAACAACTCATTCTTTACCCGGACGGATTTGAGAAGACCTGTTATTATCCACGGTCGCTTTGGGATACTATATTTGTTTCTACAAATCATCAAGCAACGGCAACTATCATCAAGAGCCAGGCAGAAATTTTCTAAAAAAGATTCTGTAGCAACATCCACGTTATCGCAATTAAGAAGATTAGACCAATCATTAGAAGATAGAATATCGTTAAGTTTAGCTAAATTCGATTTATTAACTATTCGTCGTGTTGACCGTACAAGCTTAGCTGACCGTACCGCGTAATTTACATCAGCTAAAATTAAAGAAATGGTCAGAAAAATCAGTCAGTACCACTTCCGATGACGTAACTGATCTTGTAAAAAAATGTTATTAATTAGTTTTGCTGAAGAAGCAGTCACACGACTGGGAATATTAAACACAGGGGAAAGAAACCTTGAAAACAAAACAGAAAGGAAATTTGATGTAGGTGTATAACTTCCATATTCCATTAGGTCAATATTAAAGTCAACCATTAGCATCACCTCACGACCAGCCAATGACTGTAATAACTTTTCAAAATAAACAGGAAATAATTAACAGATGACGAAGATGGCTTATATACAACACACGCTTGTAAAGTTTGCAACACTAATTTAAATTCAATTGCAATAATTTGACAAAGCATTTCTTTCCTAAGTCGCACAATATCGGAAGGCCGCCGTAATGAAATTTCCTCTTTAATATGATAAGATAAAATGTATTCATCACGAAACAAACTTAACTTATTCAGAGAAGAAAAAAAATAAAATAATCACTTACTCACAGAGAGGAGAGCAAAAAGGAGAAGAAACGAAAATGTAAATAAAATAAAAAGTATAGAAAACAAAACTAAATAGACTAATAGATTGAATATACTAAACTAATTATGTAGATTAAAAGATAAGATAGAATCCGATGAAATAATAAAGAAATATATACACATATAAAAATTAATAAAACAATTTCTAAGAGGCCAAAGAATTCTTAACAATTTTTTTTGAACAAAACGAATGAGTGGCACCTTCGAGCTGATTCGGGGAACTTATTCCATACAATGTGACTCGCAATTAAAGGATTAAAGTCTGACCTTACACAATGATTAAAAGGAATTTGAATATGATTTTTGGTATTGCGAAGATTATAATTATTCTCATCAGAGGTGAATGATAGCGGAACACTTAGGTGATTGGGGAGGTCACCATGGAGCTGAGAGAAAGTAAAACATGCTCACGAAAGAATATAGAGTGAATATACAGTGAGAATATACGGTTAGTTTCCTTAATGAGGTTTCTAGCTTTATTATAAACCTTAGAAAGTGGTTTTAAGAGTGAAGGAAAGGTTGACATCCATACTATTGGACAGTAGAAAACGTAAGATGGGATCAAGGAATGAAAAAGAATTTCCAAAATTGATCCCAGGAAAATATGTTTTAGTTTCCTTAAAATAACGAGACTCCTGCATATCTTTATTTTAATCAAATCAATGTGACGCTTGAAAGACAAGTTTTCATCAACAAGAATGCCCAAAAACAAACATATCGATCTTTAGATCTATGAATTATCCCATTTGACTGATAAACTTCTGAGGACTTTGGATAAATCTGAGAAACATGTAAAAATATCAAAAAACTGGACTTGGAATAATTTAGGGTAAGATAATTAGCATCAAGCCACAAAATTACTCTCTCAAACAAGTATTCCAAATTTAATCGAAGCTCGGATTCACAGTTTCCCGAAGTGCCAAGTGTGCTATCATCAGCAAAACAAACAAGGACATCAGAAGATGGCGAACTATAGCTAGCACTATGGGCAAGGGAAGGTTTATGATTACCGAGTCCAAAGCATTTAATAGGTTTCTGAGTTTTTACTGCGCAAGAAAGATCATTTACATAAATCAAAAATAGCACTAGCCCTAAAACTGATCCCTGAGGGACTTGTGAGAGTGAACGGAAAATTGGATCGATTCAAATAAGATTGAAACCAACAAAATACATTACCCCTAATGCCAGAATAAGACATCTTTGATAGAAGAATTTCATGGGTTAAGGAATCGAATACCTTGCGAATATCCAGGAATATAGCAGCAGGAATTAATCCCGAATCCAATCCAGAATGTATAATATTCAAAAGAGTCCTACAGGCATGCTCAATGGAGTGCTTCATTCGGAAACCAAATTGAAAATCATGAAGAAACTTTTTAGATTTTAGAAATTTAAGGAGACAAGAGAGCATAGCCTTTTTGAAGATTTTACTAAATACTGATAAAATAGAAATTGGTCGATAATTTGCTGGATCATTTCCTGATCCATCTTTATACTGAACAATAATCCGAGCACGGTTGAGAGCATCCGGAAAAACACCATATTTAAATGAAAGATTAACAAGTTTTGATAGAGGCACAACTATTGAAGAAAGAATAGATTTAACTACCTTAGTAGGAATAGAATCTGGCCCAGATGAGGACGAGTTTTTCAAGCAATTAACGATTTTAGTAATTTCACTTTCTGTTACTGGATCTAGAAACATAGACTTAACGCAAGACGGTAACCCGAGGTAAGATCTAAAGTCCGACTTAGACCAAGATGAAATAGCTGTGGAAGCAATATTATAACCAGTATTAGCGAAGAATGAAGTGGATGCTTCTTAGACATTAAGCTCACCCTCTACAGTTTCATCACCATTAACCAGACTCATAGGTAAACAACAAGATTGAGAACCACGTTTTAGCACAGAATTTATTACCTTCCAAGTTCTATAAATATCCTTGTCACACGCAGCAAAATTATTTAGATAATAGAGAGATTTGGCTCTCCTACACAAGGAATTATATATATTCCGGTAAATCTTGAATTGACAAAGACGAAGAGCACTCGCTGAAAGCGTGGCGCATTTATAATACCTCCTGAGATTATTTTTCCTTCTCCAGCTTTTTAGAAGTCCGGATATCATCCATGGGTTTAAAGGAACAATCCTTTTAGACCTGCGATTACAATATGGTACTATAAAAATGCTAAGAATAGCCTCATTTATGGTTCTATAAAACGACTCAAATGAACAAGAAAAATCCTTATCACTATCAAATAAGCTCCACAAATTTTTCACTATTTTAGAACCAAGAAGAGGTAACTCATTCTCACCAAACCTAATAGAATAGGAATCAAACACTTGAGCCCGGTTATTCTTTCGCCAATTGAAACTGAACCGAGAGTATATGGGAAAATGATCGGAGATATCAGTAACTAAAACTGAGTTTTCCTTCAAGCTAAGCGTAGAGAAGATATTATCAATCAAAGAAGCTATATCCTTAGTTACTCGTTTGGGGATGGATGTAGTTGGTAGAGTTTCTACGGTTGAAAGGTTGAAGAAAATCATGGTTGAAAGAAAATCAACTGAAGCCGAAGAATTTGAATCCATGAAATTTATATTAAAGTCACCCATTACGATTAACTGACACAGACGTTTCAATATTATGTCAAGTATTTCCTCAAGATTCCGAATAAACAACGAAACCGCACTACTAAGAGAATGATAAATATTTCCTTTGATTAGATCAATACTATTAACTCTAATTTCTATAAATTGTGACTTAAAGATACCTCCAAAATTCCTTGATAAGTCATCCCGCAAGCAATAATGCAAATTACTTGATATATACATGGCAATACCTCCTTTAGCAATCTTGCAGTGGTTTATATTTATTATTTTGTAGCCTTGGATATCCTATAGCATTTTATTGCCAGAATCCAAAAATGAAAAACCAACAACACCAGGCTGTCCATCCGAAACAATTTGTCTTAAATTATCTATTAACGAGGAAAGACCCTGAATATTAAGATGAAGTGCAGTCAGAGAATAATTTCCTTTGGTAGCTTCCTCTCCCCCAAAGTCCGAAACATATTTACTATTACAAACAGGGTTTATATTAATCAGGTTTTGATTAACCTAGCCCAGAGAATTATTTATAATACTAATTAGATGGAAACGATTATTTTCAAGCTCGCAAAGGTGTCTCTCACAACTTAAAATATTGATAAAAGCAGGTTTTACTTGGAGTCCATTTAAATCACCAGATGAACAAAAAAGAAAATATTTACCTAAATCTATTACGAAAGATAAACCTGCCAAAGGATTACAAACACATAAATGGTTAATAGCACAGCAGGTATTATCGGCATGAACCATGAGCATGGAAGAAAAAAAAGTAAATAAAGTAAAAAAATGAAACCAAATAAAAGGAAATTGTAAAATAGAATGACTTAAAAAAGGATACGCATCAAGAAAATATTAACCAGCCTCATACTAATATATTCATGAAAATAATTTATTTAGCGTATACGAGTTTCACCAGAAATGTTGGCTAGAACTTGTAAATGATCAGACCAAACACTCCCTGGGCCAAAGGTGCTACGAGCCGCGTATAATAGATACCGACACTTTTTAGTTAGGTTTTCTAAAACAAATACACCTGACTTTGCAAACTTACTTTTTGCTGCAAACACTTTACGAGCAGTATCTAAGCTTGAAAATTTTACTAAAACTGGGGTGATTTTCACATTCTCAGTTTGAGTAGCAGGCATACGGAATCGATTAGCATATAAGAGGTCATTCTCTTAAAATCTTGCAAGCCCATTAATTATGTTATCACTCCATTAATATTCTCTCTCAGTTCCAAATTGGGGTTTGGTATCACACCGTAGAAAATTAGGCTATCAAGTAAGGCATCCTGCTCTAGTTGGTCAAACTTGTCTTCTAATTTAGAAGTTTTATTTTCAAGCATGTTCACTGCACTATAAAGTTTTCAAAGGGTTGTTTAAATTTTTTCATATTTGGCATTATGTTCAAGGGAAATCGAATTATAAACTTCGTTCACACTTTCTTCACTGATAATTTCCGAAGCTCGACAATCTTTCATTGTATTAGATACGACACGAGAAATATCATTCATTAGGTTAGAGTTAGTGTTCATTAGTTCCTCTTGAGTTTCATTTATTATTTCTTTTAGAGTTGATGCTGCTGCCGAAGTTGGAGTTTATGGTGCTAGGCTCGATTTTCCCTTAGTTTTAGTGGGTAGTGATAAGTAGGTTTTACTTAGAGTCTTGAAAATATCAGGGATAAGCACTGATCTTCAAAAGCCTTGTTTACATATTTATCTGTCCTCGCACAAGCTTCTTTAAAATGGTCATTCCAGTTGCGGATATGTTCTTCAGCTATATTATGCTCAGAGTGGGTGCCATAGCAAAAAGACTAAATATCTAGCTTGATTTTTCTGGTCTTTGGTGGTTTTAAAAACTACTGATGGCCATAAGGGGTATCCCTGAAATGTAGCTAAGACAAGAAAGAAGAGTTTATATTTTGCCATTTTACGATCTTCAGTTGCAAGGGGGGCACTACAGGTAACAAATTTCAACAACAGAATGTTCCAATTTGCCGCCCTAAAAGTACTCACATTTGTAATATTTGCTTGGTTATTCACGAAAGTTCATCAAATTCTCAGCAAGGACTATACCCAATTCAATTGAAAACTGGTTTAGCTCTTCACTCTTTGTACTCTGAAAACTAACTGAACATCCTAAGCCCCCTTACTTTTAGTCGACCGATTTTTTGCTGTAAAAACGTAACCAGGAACTTCAACATTCGGTAGAGTTATTTTATTCAAAAAAGATTCGCAAACACCAAGAATACTGACAGATTTTGAAGGTAGTAAGGTAATTATTTCATTCATACTACTCAGAGGACCTTGGATTTTCACAAATTCAATTCTTACATCATTCGGGATCGGTGTATTAGCAACATCATGCAAACTTGAATAACAAGCTGATGGCAAATTGTTTACAACTAAACAACAAATTGAAAATTACGAATAAACTTTTTAGATTTTATAAATTTAAGGAGACGAGAGAGCATAGCCTTTTCGAAGATTTTACTAAATACTGATAAAATTGAAATTGGTCGATAATTTGCTGGATCATTTCCTGATCCATCTTTTTACAGAACAATAATCCGAGCACGCTTGAGAGCATACGGAAAAACACCATATTTAAATGAAAGATTAACAAGTTTTGTTAGAGGCACAACTGTTGAAGAAAGAATAGATTTAACTACCTTAGTAGGAATAGAATCCGGCCAAGATGAGGACGAGTTTTTCAAGCAATTAACGATTTTAGTAATTTCACTTTCTGTTACTGGCTCTAGAAACATAGACTTAACGCAAGACGGAAACCCTAGGTAAGATCTAAAGTCCGACTTAGACCAAGATGAATTAGCTGTGGAAGCAATATTCTAACCAGTATTAGCGAAGAATGAAGTGAATGCTTCTTAAACATGAAGCTCACCCTCTACAGTTTCATCACCAATGACCAGACTCAAAGGTAAACAGCTAGATTGAGAACCACGTTTAAGCACAGAATTTATTACCTTTCAAGTTCTATAAATATCCTTGTCACAAGCAGCAAAATTATTTAGATAATAGAGAGATTTTGCTCTCCTACACAAGGAATTATATATATTCCGGTAATTCTTGAATTGACAAAGACGAAGAGCACTCGCTGAAAGTGTGGCGCATTTATAATACTTCCAGAGATTATTTTTCCTTCTCCATCTTTTGAGAAGTCCGGATATCATCCATGGGTTTAAAGGAAAAATCCTTTTAGACCTGCGATGAGAATGTGGTACTTTACAAATACTAAGAAAAATCTAATTTATGGTTCCATAAAACAACTCAAATGAACAAGAAAAATCCTTATCACTATCAAATAAGCTCCAAAAATTTTTCACTAATTTATAACCAAGAAAAGGTTTCTCATTCTCACCAAACCTAATAGAATAGGAATTAAACACTTGAGCCCGGTTATTCTTTTGCCGATTAAAACTAAACCGAGAGTATATGGGAAAATGATTGGAGATATGAGTAACTAAAATTGAGTTTTCCTTCAAGCTAAGCGTAGAGAAGATATTGTCAATCAAAGAATCTTTATCATTAGTTACTCGTTTGGGGATGGATGTAGTTGGTAGAGTTTCTACGGTCGAAAGGTTGAAGAAAATCATGGTTGAAAGAAAATCAACTGAAACCGAAGAATTTGAATCCATGAAATTTATATTAATGTCACCCATTATGATTAACTGACACAGACGTTTCAATATTATTTCAAATATTTCCTCAAGATTCCGAATAAACAACGAAACTGCACTACTAAGAGAACGATAAATATTGCCTTTGATTAGATCAATACCATTAACTCTAATTTATGTAAATTGTGACTCAAAAATACCTCCAAAATTCCTTGATATGTCATCCCGCAAGCAATAATGCAAATTACTAGATATATACATGGCAAGACCTCCTTTAGCCATCTTGCAGTGGTTTATATGTATTATTTTGTAGCCTTGGATATCTTATAGCATTTCATTGCCAGAATCGAAAAAATAAAAACCAACGACACCAGGCTGTCCATCCGAAACAATTTGTCTTAAATTATCTATTAACAAGGTAAGACCCTAAATTATAAGATGAAGTGCAGTAAGAGAATAATTTCCATTGGTAACTTCCTCTCCCCCCAAGCCCGAAACATATTTACTATTACAAACAGGGTTTATATTAATCAGGTTTTGATTAACCTAGCCAAGAGAATTATTTACAACACTAATTAGATGGAAACGATTATTTTCAAGCTCGCAAAGGAGTCTCTCACGACTTAAAATATTGATAAAAGCAGGTTTTACTTGGAGTCCATTTAAATCACCAGATGAACAAAAAAGGAATCTTTACTTAAATCTATTACGAAAGATAAACCTGCCAAAAGATTACAAACACATAAATAGTTAATAGCACAGCAGGTATTATCGGGATGAACCATGAGCATTGAAGAAAAAAAGTAAATAAAGTAAAAAAAGTGAAAATTAATAAAAGGAAATTGTTAAAAGGATGACTTAGGAAAGGATACGCATCAAGAAAATATTAACCAGTCTAATACTAATATAGTCATGCAAATAATTTATTTTGCGTATACGAGTTTCATCAGAAATTTTGGCTAGAATTAATACATGATCAGACCAAACAGTCCCTGGGCCAAAGGTGCTACGAGTGGCGTATAATAGATACCGACACTTTTTAGTTAGGTTTTCTAAAACAAATACACCTGTCTTTGCCAACTTACATTTTGCTGCAAACACTTTACGAGCTGTATATATGCTTGAAAATTTTATTAGAACTGGGGTGATTTTCACAATCTCAGTTTGAGTAGCAGGCATACGGAATCGATTAGCATATAAGAGGTCATTTTCTTAAAATCTTGCAAGCCCATTAATTATGCTATCATTCCATTAATATTTGCTTTCAGTTCCACATTGGTGTTTGATTTCACACCGTAGAAAATTAGGCTATCAAGTAAGGCATCCTGCTCTTGTTGGTCCAACTTGTCTTCTAATTTAGAAGTTTTATTTTCAAGCAAGTTCACTGCACTATAAAGTTTTCAAAGGGTTGTTTCAAATTTTTCATATTTGGTATTATGTTCAAGGGAAATCGAATTATAAACTTCGTTCACAATATCTTCACTGATAATTTCCGAAACTCGGCAATCTTTCATTGTATTTGATATGACACGAAAAATATCATTGATTAGGTTAGACTTAGTGTTCATTAGTCCCTCTTGAGTTTCATTTATTATTTCTTTTAGAGTTGATGCTGCTACCGAAGTTGGAGTTAATGTTGCTAGGATAGATTTTCCCTTAGTTTTAGTGGGTAGTGATAAGTAGGTTTTACTTAGAGTCTTCTAAATATCAGGGGATAAGCACTGATCTTCAAAAGCCTTGTTTACATATTTATCTGTCCTCGCACAAGCTTCTTTAAAATGGTCATTTCAATTGCGGATATGTTCTTCAGCTATATTATGCTCTGAGTGGGTGCCATAGAAAAAGACTAAATATCTAGCTTGATTTTTCTGGTCTTTGGTGGTTTTAATAACTACTGATGGCCATAAGGGGTATCCCTGAAATGAAGCTAGGACAAGATCGAACGGTTTATATTTTGCCATTTTACGATCTTCAGTTGCAAGTGGGGGGACACTACAGGTAAAAAATTTCAACAACAGAATATTCCAATTTGCCGCCCCAAAAGTACTCACATTTGTAATATGTGCTTGGTCATTTACGCAAGTTCATCAAATTCTCAGCAAGGACTATATCCAATTCAATTGAAAATTTATTTAGCTCTTCACTCTTTGAACTCTGAAAACTAAGTGAAAATCCCAAGCCCCCTTACTCTTAGTCGACCGTTTTTTTGCTGTAAAAACGTAACCAGGAACTTCAACATTCGGTAGAGTTATTATATTCAAAAAAGATTCGCAAACACCAAGAATACTGACATATTTTGAATGTAGTAAGGTAATTATTTCATTTATACAACTTAGCGGACCTTGGGTTTTCAAATAATTCAATTCTCACATCATTCGGAATCGGTGTATTAGCAACATCATGCAAACTTGAATAACAAGCTGATGAAGAATTGTTTACAACTAAATTATCATTTTCATTATCAAAAATGCTGAAAGATTTACAAAAAGAAGCAAAATTAAGTGGCCTCGTCTCAAAAGGCATCGATATTCCACTTCCTGGCACGCCCAAATGATTGTCAATAATATAATCTTACCATTATGCATCCCGCCCTGGGCAGCTGAACCGTAAAACCCAGAATATTGGATCTACAGTTTACTGAGTACCGATAATAACTAAAAAGTACATATGATGTTTGAACTGATGTTTTTAAAAATAAACCAAAATACAAAAGTGAAACAAAAAATAAAACAAACCTCATGAGAAACATAGTTAAACGTTGGACAATCTTAAAAATAAAACCTAGGCATCCCGCACAGTGATAATTAGATTGGTCACTGTCATCAATGTCCGACCACTGATCAATTGATACGTTGCGATACTCCAACTTAAGAACAGCGCCAATTTCCCTTAGTCGTGTATACATGTATTTTTTTTAGTCCTTTAAAGCCTTAGCTTTGGCAAGGAGCTTGGCCCTAATTGCATTTAGGGTGGGTGGCAAATCAGTGCAAATACGCAGTGCTGAACTTTTTATTTTACCCACTGATGTCATGATAGTAAGAATGTGCCACCTCTTGCTGCAAGAGAAGACAACAGGCGGTAAACTAGGTTTCTTGGCATTGTCACGAGCAGAAACATTTCTTTGTTTTGCTTGACTCTGAAAGATCTAGTAATCTGAATATTGTCTTTAATCTCCAAAGAACTTCGGAGTAAATCCTGAAGATTTTGCTCAAGGGTTTTGCCATTTTTTTCTTTTCTTAAGCCGTGCACAGCAAGATAAAGCTTAGGGTCCTTAACTTCTAGTTCCAGTAGTCGTTGCTCCTGATGTTCAATCCTAGAGTTCAGTTCAGAGATTAATTTGTCCTTTTCTGAGAGCTCCAAAATCAGCAACCGAATTTCAGACTTCATTTCAGAGAATTTTGAAGATATCTGACCTTTAATTTCTGATTTTGACACAGAAATGGTTTCAAGCCGAGCTTCAAGTTTTGAAGACAAGCTCAAGAGTAATCTGAGAGAATGACATCATCCTTGAATAACAAAATGATAACTACCAAGGTTAAATCACATTAAACGGACATAAGCCCCACTTACTTGGCTATGCTATTGCTAACGCTGTTAATTAGCAAAACGAACAAATCTTATTTTCTTTGCACAATTTCCCTGCAAATCCTTTGTTTACTTGGCACAAAGCCACACGCACGTAGATCGGTATTTGAGTGATTGACCCCGTAATGTGATTCAATCCTTACACTTTCATAATAGTTTATCCTTGTAACTTGAAAAAAAATCCGATTAATTTAGCTTATGTTCACGCTTCAAAAACAAGGTAGTATCGTGAAAAAGTTTTTTTTTTTTGTTAGTCCGCACTGAATGAAAGCTTGTTGAACATCATTAAATTTCTCTTCCCCCATAACATATTCCTCCAAGGAAAGATCCTCCCACAAAGCCCCTTCCCCTCAAGCCCCCCCCTTCCAAACCAACAAATACCCCTGAAAACAACTAAATACTTCCCAATAGCCATTACCGCATGTAAACAATGGGCAAAGCTTATAACTTGCAGCCCCTCCCCCGGGGACTGTGGGGGAGTAAGGCATCCTCAATGACATAGTTCTTATGGTTTTCGACTCTGCGGAAAAAATTGCTATTTCAATCTTTGATCCGTTGATTTTGAAAAAATAGAGTGTGGGAGGGGGTCTAGGTGTCCTCTATTTTCTTGGGTCACTTAAAAGGGCACTAGAACTTTTTAATTCCGTTAGAATGAGCTCTCTTGCAAATTTCTAGGACCACTTGGTCGGTACGACTACCCCTGGGAAAAAAAGCCAAATAAAAACGCATCCGCTGTCTATCTTATGGCAAACAATACGAAGTTTCACATTTATGTAGATAGGAGCTTAAAGTTTTTGTTACATGGTTTTCTGATGCATTGAATTTGATAGTGTGATTTTTGTTAAGATTCTATGGCCTCTAGGGGATGTTTCCCCCCTATTTTCCAAAATAAGACAAATTTTCTCAGGATCATAACTTTTAATTAAAAGATTAAATTTGATGAAAGTTATATATTTAAAATCAGTATGAAAATCTAATTATTTTGTAGTAACTTTTAGTATCAAAATTCCGTTTTTTAGAGTTTCGTTTGCTATTGAGCGGGGTCACTCCTTTCTACAGTTCGTTACCACGAACTGTTTGATAAATACCTGTTATGCTGCTCTCAGCATCTTGGCTAAGCATTTGCTGCAATCTAGTATGTATCCACGGTAAAAAAAAAACAAAAACGAAAGACAAGGGCTTGGATTATACGATCATCGGCATGAGTTTAAGATTTTGAAGATTAGAAGTCCAAAAGCCTAGCAAAAAAGGGTGTGAATCTAATCAAAAGGTATTCTGGCCTGGCCAGAATAAGTTCCAATCTCTCCACCTAGTAGCATAAAAAAACATCCAAAAGGGATAATGATACAGGTTTCGGTTGACCTTAATCATTGTTTTGCGGTACGATTATTAGGATTTCGAATGTTCTCGCAAAATTTTAATTCAAGAGAATCTCTGGTAACCTTTCCATTGAAGCATATATAATTTCATGTAAAAAAAAATATTCAAGACGCAAAATGAAAACTTAGGTTTTCTAAATTCCACTTTACTAGGATAAGGAGCGAAATATAACCATTAAAAATGCTAGAATTTTGGCAAACTATCCGCTTTCGATGATATTGAGAAATCTCTCCTTCTATGTATGTCTGTGAGCAGGATGGATGTGGTTGACCTATGATATGAAAGATATATTTTATGGAATTGAGTGACTGTTACTGATCAATATTGATTATCGGGAGGACCTCGGCACCGTTTATTTAGGAATACCTTGGGAATATTGTAAGTGTCTTAATGTCTTGTAATTTGTAATGGAATTATTGTATTTTTTTTTTTTAGTGGAGTATATAGTCCCAGTGGCGTATATATAGCCAGACCTTGTGACGTGATTGTAGCGTTAATAAATGTATCTTTATTATACCAACCCCCTATACTAAACGTTATTTAAGCTTATCATCATTTCTTAGTAGATTCACTTAAGATAACTATTCAGGCCATCCCTAAGGAAACCATACCCAAGTTTTAATCACCATTTAACCGAACCCATCCCCATTCCAAGGGCAAGGTTAACAATACAATAATGAGTTACCCCAAACACACTTTAATGCAACTGGCGACTTGCAGAAAAACGGGTTCGAGAACAATAAATAAAGTTGTAGTCTAAAACAAAAACGCCATTACCAAGAGAAGAAATGACTTTTCTAACAAACGTACCTGAAATTGTCAAAATTATTCAAAAATAATTGAAATTTATATATAGTATATATATATAAATATATATATATATATATATATATATATATATATATATATATATATATATATATATATATATATATATATATATATATATATATATATATATATATATATATATATATATATATATATATATATATATATATATTTATATATATATGTATTTATATCTATATATATATATATATATATATATATATATATACATATATATATATATATATATATATATATATATATATACATATATATATATATATATATATATATATATATATATATATATATATATATATATATATATATATATATATATATATATATATATATATATATATATATATATATATATATATATATATATATATATATATATATATATATATATATATATATATATATATAAATATATATATATATATATATATTTATATATATATATATATATATATATATATATATATATATATATATATATATATATATATATATATATATATATATATATGTATATATATATATATATATAGATATAAATACATATATATATAAATATATATATATATATATATATATATATATATATATATATATATATATATATATATATATATATATATATATATATATATATATATATATATACACCATTACCAGGAGAAGAAATGACTTTTCTACCAACCGTAGCTTTAATTGTCAAAACTATACAAAAATAATTGAAATATGTATATATATATATATATATATATATATATATATATATATATATATATATATATATATATATATATATATATATATATATATATATGTATATAATGAAAAGAGAAATCACCAATGCAACAGCACAAACACAAAAAAAAAAAAAAAAAAAAAAAAAAAAAAAAAAAAACAAAAAACATTGAGACAGAAGGAGAAAAGGAAGACTGTTTATCTAAATTAGTAATCAATATAGACCAGCACTTGAATGAGGTGTTAACCCTACTCATCCATACAATCACATAGGTCTAACAGCATAGCCATAAACAATCAACCATAAAGAATAATCCATGGACAGGCAGTCATGTCGTCAATAAGTATAAGTCGTCATTTACCAAACAATGGAAAAAAAATAATAAAGACAAATAATTCAAAGGCAACAACCCAACACAAGGACTCATCAGGAGAATACACTGGCCTATATAGGGTTTTGCCACTTTAAATTCTCTACCCCAGCCAAGTGTTGTGGCTACCACAGAATATCCATGGCATCCCCGTGCCAGGTATCACCCCCAAAATACATGCCTATGAAAGAAAAAAAAACAACAAATGTAAAACAACCAAGTAACACCAAAACAAGCTTACCCTGTTAATATATCCCTCTTTTTCGCAACAATAGGTAAACTAAATATAATAAATTTTACCAAATCACAAATATTAACCTATTGCAAAAAACCTGAATGAACTAAACAATTATAGAATTCATCTTTACCATGTGGCAAATTTTAAAAAAAAAATCCGCTCAGTTGGAAACACAATTCAAAATAAATGGCGCTGCGACAACATTTCTCGAACCTCTGAAATTAGTTAAAAATTTCTTTAAGTATTTCTAGATAATTCTTTTGATATTTATTTAAAAGTTCGTTATAATGAAAACTAAATTTTTTAAATTGCCAGGTTAATTTATTTGCAGAAAAACCTCTTGATATCAATTTTTGGCTTAAGATTTTACATCTATTTTTAAAATCAATATAATTACTACAAATCCTTGCATAACGAAGTAACTGTGAGAAAAACGCTGAAAATGTGATATTTGAGTGCATATTACTTTCAGAGAATGGGAAACTAATCACTTCAAAATCAATATCATTCGTGTTATTATACATTTTAAAACCTAATTTATTATTATCACAAATATTAATATTTAAATCTAAGAAATGATCTTCATTACCAGCCTCATGACTAGGTTCAAGAATAAGCTCTGATGGAAATATATTTTTAGAAATAAAAATGAAATCCTTACAATTTAAGACCAAAATATCATCTAAATATCTTTTACTATTTGACAAAACATGTTTTAAATTAATTGGATTATTCTTATCCATCATATATTTATATTCTAGTTGATTTAAAAACAAGTCAGCTATAAATGGGCTGGCATTCCCCCCCCCCATGGGAATTCCCACAATTTTGTTTGTACAAATCACCACCAAATCTTATATAAGTATTGTATAAAACAAATTCTAATAACTCAAAAATCATATCCAAGCTGTAACATCTCAAGTTAACTGTAGTATTAAAGCAATTTGTCCATATAGCTTTTTTATTATAAGTGTCTATTTTTAAGAACCTTTTACTAGATAAGAGAAAAAATTTCTTGATAACAGTTATTTAAATTATCAAACACTACATTAAGTGATAAATTAGTATACATTGTCGCAAATCGAAAGATTCAATTCTTTTAGCTGAAACCATTGTTAAAGAATCTAGCACCTGCAGTGAATTATTAACACTCCAATATGGAGTAAAATTTGAAAATTGTTTAATACCAGAACAATAGGTTTTAAGTTTATTTACAATTTCCTTTAAAGTTAAAGAGAGGTCAGTAGCAGCAATGCGGTTTGGACATTTAGCTTTTCCAGCAATAAACCATGGCTTAGGGGGATTCTTAAGAAATTTTACAGTCCAATATAGGAAAGGGAACTTTTTATCATTGTCATTTATTTTAATATTAAAATTTTTAAAAAGTATTTCTTCAGTCTTTTCAATTAAATTCTCATCCTCTATATTTACCTTTTCGTAAACATTAGTTGTGCATAACTCCCTCTTTGATATCACAATAAACTGACAAATTATGGCAAATTTATCATTAGCTTTATCCACTGGCACAATTACAAATTCATTCTTTAGATTAGCAATCGCTTGTTTAATCTTCGCATTATAAAATAATGATTTAGTGTTACTATTTTTTTAGTTAGAATATATTTTATTTCTTATTCTACTAATAATTAAAATCTTCCAAATTTGAAAACTCTCTTTATTTTTATTCTCTTTCTTACACCACTTATCAATAAACAAATCAAAATCATTTTCCAAGCCATCAAGAACACTCGATGGTTTCAGATGATGAGAAAGACGGAAATTAGCCCCTTTATTCATTATAATTTGAAGATCATCTTGCTTTATTATTGACAAGTCCCCTGTTATAACATGTTTGTAAGTAGGATTTACAAATGGGCAAAGTTGCTTACAATTACAAACCGGTTTCCAATTTATATCACTATCTAATCTTTTTAGTATTAAATTATAATTAAAAATAATTTGTCCAATAGTTTTTGAAAATTTATAAGTTAAAACTGGACTATCATTATAATTCAAATTACTAGGAAGGGCCTGTTTCACATGCCGCTGATTTAAAATTTCTGGTAAATTAATATCTTCAATCTGCTTACAAGTAAAATTAATAGGTAAATATAATATGTTATCCTTATTACTAATCTTATCGATTTGTTTCTTTTTTGAAATAAATTTCGTTTTAGTTAGAATGCAAATTGTATCACATATTACTTTAAAATTATAATCAAGAGCTGTATTATTCTTAAAAATCCAGAAAAGTTTGATTAAATTCCTCTTGGATAAATTATTTAGACATTTTATTACAGAAATCATACCTTAGATTCAATTAGCTGGCATAGAGCTATAGAAAGCATATGCACATATATATATATGTATCATGATGTAAATCACCGATGAGAAATCACCGATGCAACAGCAAAAACACATAAAAAAAAGACAGAAGGAGACAGAAAGAGACAGAAGGAGAAAAGGAAGACTGTTTTCCTAAATTAGTGATTAATATAGACCACCACTTGAATGAGGCCTTAACCCTACTCATCCATACAATCACATAGGTCAAACAGTGTAGCCAAACACAATCAACCATAAAGAATAATCCATGGACAGGCAGTCATGTCTTCAATAGGTATAAGTCGTCATTTACCAAACAATAGAAAAAATAATAAAGACAAATAATTCAGAGGCAACAACCCAACACAAGGGCTCATCAGGAGAATACACTGGCCTATAGGGTTTTGCCACTTTAAATTCTCTACCCAGCCAAGTGTTGTGGCTACCACAGAATATCCATGGCATCCCCGTGTCAGGTATCAACCCCAAAATAGATGCCTATGAAAAAAAACAGCAAATGTAAAACAACCAAGTAACACCAAAACAAGCTTATCCTGTTAATATATCCCTCTTCTTAGCAACAATAGGTAAACTAAATATGATAAAATTTACCAAGTCACAAATATTAACTCGTTGCAAAAAAAAAATTAATGAACTAAACAATTATAAAATTCATCTTTACCATATGGCTATTTTTTAAAGAAATCCGCTCTATTAGAAACACAATTCAAAATAAATGGCACTGCATCATCATTTGTCAAACCTCCGAAATTAGTTGAAAATTTCTTTAAGTATTTCCAGATAATTCTTTTGATATTTATTTAAAAGTTCGTTATAATGAAAACTAAATTTTTTAAATTGCCAAGTTAATTTATTTCCAGAAAAACCTCTTGATATCAATTTTTGTTTTAAGATTTTACATCTATTTTTAAAATCAATATAATTACTACAAATCCTTGCATAACGAAGTAACTGTGAGAAAAACGCAGAATATGTGATATTTGAGTGTATATTACTTTCAGGGAATGGGAAACTAATCACTTCAAAATCATCCGTTTTATTATACATTTTAAAACTGAATTTATTATTATCACAAACATTAACATTTAAATCTAAGAAATGATCTTCATGACCAGCGCCATGGCTAGGTTCAAGAGTAAGCTCTGATGGATATATATTTTTAGAAATATCAATGAAATCCTTACAATTTAAGACCAAAATATCATCCAAATATCTTTTATTATTTGACAAAACATGTTTTAAATTATTTGGATTATTCTTATCCATCATATATTTATATTCTAGTTGACTTAAAAACAAATCAGCTATAAATGGGCTGGCATTCCCCCCCCCCCATGGGAATTCCCACGATTTGCATGTACAAATCACCACCAAATCTTATATAAGTATTGTCTAAATATATAATTATATAACTAATAACTCAAAAATCATATCCAAGCTGTAACATCTCAAGTTAACTGTGGTATTAAAGCAATTTGTCCATATAGCTTTTTTATTATAAGTGTCTATTTTTAAGAACGTTTTACTAGATAAGAGGAAAGATTTTTTGATAACAGTTTTTAAATTATCTAACACTACATTAAGTGATAAATTAGTATACATTGTCGCAAAATTGGAAGACTCAATTCTTTTAGCTGAAACCATTGTTAAAGACTCTATCACCTGCAGTGAATTATTAATACTCCAATATGGATTATAATTCGAAAACTTTTTAATACCAGAACAATAGGTTTTAAGTCTATTTACAATTTCCTTTAAAATTAAAGCGAGGTCAGTAGCAGCAATGCGAATTGGACATTTAGCTGCTCCAGCAAAAAACCGTGGTTATTATATATATATATATATATATATATATATATATATATATATATATATATATATATATATATATATGTATATATATATATATACTTCTGACAATGATAAATCCCCGTGCAAATTATTATATTAATTTGTACAGTCTCCATACAGCAGATTAAACCAAATAGGACAGGCTGTCTCGCCTTCCAACGGAAAGCTTTTACAAGTGTAATCATAATTCATCTCAAAATTTAATCGTTTAATTAGCTCAATTTTACTTCTCTTGTCATATAGGTTTCAACTCTTACAAAAGATAGCCAACCCTCAAATTAATCGTGTCTTTCTATAACTTGGATTACTTCCAGTACATTTTTTATTTTCCCTAAAAATCTATTAGCCCATGCAGAACCCCAGCAATTTTCCGTTATGTATTTAAAAGTGTATGTGGTGCCTTCGCAAAATTGAACAAGAAAATTTAAATTTACGGTTTGCTTAGCAGCTAATTTGGGGGATAACCTTTCTTAGGGTACAAACTTAGCTAAAGTTTTAGGAAAAGGTGGTTTCCCCTCACTACCAGTCTGTTGAAAGGGTCATTCTTCTTGTTATTATTAGTGCTTGTCATTTCACTGTGTTAAAGTTTGCTTGGCACACCACTACCACTGCCACTATTTGTAGCATTATAGTATGATATTGCACTTGTAACAGACCAAGGGTTACTCCGTTAACCCTTATCCATTAACCATCCATTAACCATTACTCCGTATATGAAATGGGTTGTCCCCTCCGCAATCCCTCGCTCTTTATGCTAAAGCTTTTAATTGTTTTAAAAAATAGAATTGTGGCAAAGAGTCAAAATTTAGCGTAAAGAGCGAGGGATTGTGGAAGGGAAACCCCATTTCATATACGGAGTAGTTTCTGTTCGTTTCAAGTTTTAATGTCGCTCCTTACTTTCAGCTAAAAAAATTAGTTTTTTTATTTAATTTCTGAATGTTTTTGAATTAATGCTTGTTTGGTTTTGGCTCTCCTCACATAAATTATTAAAATGAAATTTGTATATTAATTCTTTTTTTGGCTAAATGGCTTTCTCTTAGTTTCGATCAGACGATTTTGAGAAATAAGGGGTGGAGAAGGAGGTCTAGTTGCCCTCCAATGTTTCGGTTACTTAAGAATGCAACTAGAACTTTTAATTTTTAACGAATGTTTTTATTAGTAAAAAATATACGTAACTAAAGAATTAACTTACGTAACAAACTCTTATATTTTATTTTGTATACGAGGGGGTTTGTACCCTCGTTAATACCTCGCTTTTTACACTAAATCGTAAGTTTTGTCCCAATTCTTTAAGAATGACCCCTGAATCAGAAAGGCCGTAGAATAAATAGTTGAAACTACTAAAAATACTTTAGCATAAAGAGCGAGGTATTTATCTCCTCCTAAATACCTCGCTCTTTATACCAAAGTATTTTTAGAACCCCACATATGCGTAATAATCTCTGTTCGTTTTAAGTTTCAATGCTACCCCTTCCTTTCATTTGAAAAAACGTTTTCATTTTTATTTTTCATTGTTTTCTTATAGTAATGCTAGAAAATCCTGCGCCCTTTTCATTGAATTTTTCTTCCCCTATGACAGATTCCTCCAAGGAAAGATCCTCCAGTCTAACCCCCTCCGCTCAGCCCCACCCCCAAAAAAAATAAAATCCCCCTGAAAACGTCTGTACACTTCCCAATAACCATTACTATATGTAAACACTTGTCAAAGTTTGTAACTTGCAGCCCCTTCCCCAGGGATTGTGGGGGAGTAAGTCATCCCCAAAGACATAGTTATTATGATTTTCGACTATGCTGAACAAAATGGCTATCTCAAAATTTTGATTCGTTGACTTTGGGAAACAAATGAGCGTGGGAGGGGGCCTAGATGCCCTCCAATGTTTTTGGTCACTTAAAAAGGGCACTAGAACTTTTCATTTCCGTTAGATGGAGCCCTCTTGCGACAATCTAGGACCACTTGGTCGATACTATGCCCCTGGAAAAAAAAAAACAAAAAAAAACAAAAAAAAAACAAAAAACAAACAAATAAACACGCACACGTGATTTGTCTTCTGGCAAAAAATACAAAGTTCCACATTTTTGTAAATAGGAGCTTGAAACTTCTACAGTAGGGTTCTCTGGTACGCTGAATCTGATGAGGTCATTTTCGTTAAGATTCTACGACTTTTAGGGGGTGTTTTCCCCTATTTTCTTAAATGAGGCAAATTTTCTCAGGCTCATAACTTTTGATGGGTAAAGTTAAACTTGATGAAACCTAAATATTTAAAATCAGCATTAAAATGCAATTCTTTTGATGTAGTTATTGATATCAAATTGCAATTTTTTATAGTTTTGGTTACTATTGAGCCGGGTCGCTCCTTACTACAGTTTGTTACCACGAACTGTTTGAAAAGATAATTTATATTATTTTTATACAATCATAAAAAGGGCCTCTTCCATATTTAGGTTCTCTCTTACTTGAGCTACCTGTTTTGACTTTTTGTACAATTTACCGACGTTTCAAGGCCCAGGCTACATGATTTTAATTTATTTTAATTCATATCAACAAAGTAACGATAGTCTTATCTATTAAAAGATGAAATAATATCTTTTTTTGCAATCCTAAAAAGGGCTTCTCCAAATTTGCCTTCTCACTCACTTAGACTATAGGTTTTACCTTTGGCTTATTGGTCTTAGCTTTGGGCTTATACCAAAAACTACTTAAATTTAATTTCAAATCAATGGCAAAAACTCCAAAAATTGTATATATAGAATATATTTTAACACAGTTTTAACCGTAACACGACGCAGTTAGCAAATGAAGCCTCTAGCAACCCAAAATGGATCTGCTTAACGTATAAGCTGTATTTCAATGGCATGATATAGTCTTTGGATAGGCGGAAATAAGATTTTAGCAAAGACAAATTGATTCTGATACCAAATTATCGCATTTAAAACAATCTATTCTCTACGAGGGTTTAACGTGCTACTATAGTTGTTTTATAATAAAATTTATGTTGAAAGAGAGTCGGACGACTATCCTGTTAATAATTTTGTGTGTTGCCGTACTCACCTTTCTGGAATGAAGTTTATACCTTGATATACAACTACTTCTATGGTAGTTTGTCCTCCCTTAACACTGGGAGATTTCTTTAAGGATATACGTTGTATTATTGTATGTTTTATTATTGTATTTAGCTCTTTCGGGTCAATAGCCTCTTCGATGATAACACTTTTTATTAGTTATCCCTAGATGTAAGGCACCCACACCTTAATAATTGGATTGATAATCATTTCTCTGTTGGTAACTCCCTGATATATGGCCAAGCAAATTCCAAGCTTAGCATGTTACTTTTGGAGCTTTTGGCTTGCCTGGCAAAAATTTGATGGGTTATCAAAAGAAAATCGTACGGAGAGTGTTCTATTCCTTTGGGGATGGTGTTTGATTTACATTAATAAAAGTAAAGGAAACATTTAACTTTTCTTGGCACCAACCTTTTATGTGATTTTTCTAATAGCATGCTGAGCATTTGTCACAACTGCCTGGTTCCTTGAAAATTTTCGTACCTCATGTATAAATGCAAATAATTTCGATGATTACATTACATTTCCATAACAAAAGTTCAAATATGGATCAATACTTTTCTTACACAGTTATGATTCACAATAAATATTGAATATTTCGGTCACATTTGTATCAGCAAAAATGCTCTGCTGATGATGGTCTTTGCACAGTAATCCGAAATTTTAGGTATTGTTTATGAATTGTCACTGTTTTAATAAAAGATTTATTTCTTTTTGTACTTTTTTTTACTGTATAAATGCTCCCTTTTTCTCGTGAAAATCTCCGAATTCTATTGAGTTTCCATTGAACACATCTTTAGCTAAGCAAATACTAAACTTGATGGAAAAAGCAATGTGATGGAAAAATTGACAGTCTAGTGGATTCAAATGGCCAACGTACGATACTTACCACATAAAATTGGATTTGTTTTAATTAATTTTAACACATTGAGAGGAGTGTTTACAATTTTTGTCACACATTTTTATGTACAGGGAGCATAATTTCATGAATTGCCCTGATTCACACCTTATTCCTTAGGGAGAAAGGACCTTTAGCGCAAAGTAATCAAATGCAATTAGGAAGCTTAACGGAATTGATTCTTGAATACTCTTATTGTTACAATCTAATAAAACAAACACAATGTCAATTCAAAATCAAATTAGTAAATATAGGTAAATATTTTAATCCTGTGAGAAACATGAAATTCAAGATACCATATGATACTGATTTTTAATATGTTTTCACTGAAATATCCTTTGAATATCATTATAAGTCCTTAAAAACTGTGTAAAACGATGTGTCACTGACGGTATTTGGTTTTCAAAGTTTTAACACAAATTAAAGTATTTGAACTAACAATCTTTTAAAAAGACATACACACGCATTGGAATCTAGAATTTTTTGAAACGAATACCGTAGGTGACTCACTTCTGAATAATACAATGGTAGAAATACTAAAACAAAACCTTATATAAGCACCTGGTGAAGCTTGGTGTCCAGGCCTAAAAATTATAGTGATATCTCTCTGGAAATCGCTAGTATATGGCGTGAACATTGAATATTAACACTAGAATATCAAATATTGCCATATATGTTTTGATAGTTTTTGTTTATTTTTACATATGAGACATATCATTTATCTCTGACATATCTGTCAGAGAGGGATAAACGTATAAACCTTAGAGGAGACTAATTTTATCGAAAATTATAGTCTCTAGTTACATTTTCAAAAGTTAATATGATCGGTTGGCAAAAAGCCTCCACTTGCCTTCTTTTCTACAAATATACCTATTCAAAATTGTACGTCAGTCATTTTGCTCAAATAGCTCAAAACTACATAACAATGCCTGTGTCGTTGAAACTATAGCCCAGAGCCTGGGAGAAAGGATTAAACACTATTCCTCGATGATATATAAGTCTCGTGGATGGAAAGGTTATATTAAGTTCTGAAGAGTTTCGTTTGATTGAAAGCTAAGAGTTTATTTTCCTTTTAAGAGTAAAAAGTAATCGGAGGGCAACTAACCCTTCATGTCCTTTTTGCCCAATATATTTGATCGAAATATTTAGATAGCTATTCTGTCCAAAAAAGTTCGAAACTCATATATGAACACCTTTGAGTTGTCACAATTCAAAAGCTTCTGGGTTAGGGTTTTAATTGATGCCCCTAGGATATTTAAGTTTTTAATTGAAGAGGTATCATGATAAAACTTGGAATAAGTGCACTTGATTTGTAGCTGGAAGTTTTAGTTCCTTTTATAAGAATCCAAATTGATCAAAGGGCAACTAGCTTCCCTCCATTCACGTTTACCCAAATGCACCCTAGTAAAAATTTTAAGATAAATATTTATTACCAGAGTTTGCAATTTCCTAGCCTCTAGAGTAAGGAATTTAGGTTTTGCTATTTTTGATTGTTACTTTGAATTTTGATTTACTGATTAACAGGATAAATTTGATTTATGGGGTAGTGGATGTAATCTTAGTTACGCAGGCTGTTTATTGTCATTTTGATACTTTGTTCACTTTGATATTTTCTTAACTTTGATACTTTTTACGTTGAATTCAGTTAAATATGGGACTTAATTCCTTTTAAATTTATTAAATATACATATTAGAGTTTTCTTGTGCAGCGATGGAAGCTTGGGCTCTAAGATAATGCATTCATAAAACATAAAGTATTCTACAATATTCTCTAATTATCATCTTCCAAGCCATCAAATAATGATAAATTTGATATGAACTTTTTTGAAATGCACCACTTGATGTATCAAACAAAAATATAATAAATATTTAAAATATCAAGCATATTCAAAGCATAATAATATAATAAGCACACGTAAAACATAAGAATATTTAATACTTTAGAAACTTTTATCTCTTTTTTTAATTAAGCTTAGAGACCCATATGATTTCTGCTCTTTTGAAATTGCATTTCACTTTCTAGCAATGGAAATTCTGTAAGAAAAATCTAAAAAAGCAGTCGGTGTTAGGGGTTAGCAAATATCGCATGAAGATTTTATATTTATGCGTTGGAATTGTCTAGTTCAATTGACTAAAAATAAATAAACTAAACTATAAAAGTGACTAAAATTTTATACTATAATCGTAGTTTTCCTGAAAAATAATTGAAAAGAAAACAGTGGAGGATGATCTATAAGGTGCTACTAATGATAGTCTGTCTGGTACAAGGCCTAAAACTTGAAGTTCTTCAGAGAAAAGTGATTTTTGGCTATGTAAATTTGATTTAAAAGTGGACTGCCAAACTGGACAACAACATTTAATGCAAGGCTTAATAAGTGAATACTAAATCTGAATAATTATTTTCTTATGCAATTGCTGACTGAGTCTTTTGAAGATTCCAAGGGTTCCTATAAGGCTTGTCTTGACACAGGCTATTTGGTATTTGAACAAAGACTTTTTGTCGATTACAATACTTAGGTATTAAACGTACTCTTTTCTTAAAATATAGTTGAAAAATACACATTTTGTCAACTTTGATGACTAGACGATTTGTATTCATCCTAAGTTCTGTTTTTTCAATAATAGCCTGTCGGTTTTTTTGCCAGAGATTAGATGTTCCATTCAAAACTAGCCAAAATTGAATCATCAAGAAAAGCCTGTTAGTTTGTCTTCGGCTTTTACTGTAAATTAAACAAAATAAAAACAAGTTTTTTTTAAATGAAAGTAAGGAGCGACATTAAAACGAACAGAAATTACTACGTATTTGAAAGGGGCTTTTCCTCCTCAACGCCCCGCTCTTTACGCTAAAGTTTGACTATTTCTCTTAGCTCTACTTTTTAAAACAGTAAAAGACTTTAGCGTAAAGAGCGGGGCATTGTGGAGGAAAAGCCTCTTTCAAATACGGAGTAATTTCTGTTCGTCTTAAGTTTTAATGTCGCTCCTTACTTTCATTTAAAAATAACTTCTTTTTTTGTTTAATTTCTGGACGTTTTTGATTTAATGCAAGGTTTGATCTAGGCTCTCCGCACAAGAATAATTAAATCGAAATTTGCATATTCATTTTTTGGGGCTAAATGGCTTTTTCATAGTTTTAATAGGAAGAATTTGAGAAAAAATGAGCGAGGGAGGAGGCCTAGTTGCCCTCCAATTTTTTGATTACTTAAGAAGGCAACTATAACTTATAATTTTCTACGAACGTTTTCATAGGTAAAAAATATACGTAACTTACGAATTAAATTACGTAGAGAAATTCTATATTCGTAAGTTTTTATTGCGTAAATGAGGGGGCTCACCCCTCGTTGATACCTCGCTCTTTACATTATAGCTTAAATTTTGTCCCGATTCCTTAAGAATGACCCCTGAAT